>NC_141548.1:14110000-14410000 GCF_021556685.1 Rattus norvegicus | reverse complement strand
TTCCATCTTTTCATATCTTCTTCAATTTAATTTTTAAAATAATACTTGTATTTTCCTTTAAATTTCATCCAAAGTATTTTGGCTACATTTATTCCTAACTCCTTCCACATGCTCCCTTTCTTCCATGTCCACCACAATCAAAGAGATAGAATCAATAAATTAAAAAATAAAAGTTAAAAAAGCCCAGGCCCCTCATGAGTCCATACAGAATTATATCACCTTCACAGAGCTAATACTAATATTCCTCACATTTTTCCACAAAATAGAAAAGGAATACTCAAAATTCCTTTTGTGAAGGCAGTATTACCCTGATCCCAAAACCAGACAGCTTCAATAAGGCGAAAGTTATCAACCATTGAATATAAATGCAAAACTGTTCAATAAAATACTTTCAAACAGAATCCAAGAATATGCTAAGTTCTGACCCTTACTGACCCTCAAACCATTTCCACATTCAAAGGCCTACCTGCAAATCAGAAGCTCATGCACTACCTGTCCCTGGCCTTGCTTCAGTCATGAAGCTTTTTCATAAGCCCAGCCTAAGGCAGTCTAGATTCCCAAATCAGACACATAACCAAAGGAAGAAGTACACATGCCCAAGTCATATCCCCATAACACAACATAAAATATCAAGACTATATATCCACTCAAACCTGCTGATCCCATAAAGATGGTCTTCAATGATAATTATGCAAATGAACTCCAAGACTCAGATTTAAAATACTAAATAAATTTCATAAAATAATTCAAGGAATTTAATGAACACAATCCAAAAAAATGGCCCAATGAACTTATACATCGTAACAAATGCCTGGGCAATGTTCAAGAAAACAAAAATATTATAGTTAAAACACTAAATATACAGAACAAAAATAAGGTACTGAAAAAACAGAAACATAAGGAACAAAGGAAAACCCATCAGAATACCTCTGATTTCTCACTGGAAAGATTGGAAAGCAGAAAAGTCTGGAGCAATGCATTTCAAGTTGTTGAAGACCAAGGATGTCAACTTAGACTACAGAACCCACCAAAATTATCTGTCACAGTTGAATGAGAACAAAAAACTTTCTGTAATGTGAAAGGGTTAAAAGAAGCATTACTTGCGCTTCTCACCAAAGAATCTTCCTTTGAAGCCTGAGAACATTACGGAAAGACATAACTGGTTGTAACCTCATTGGCTTCTTTGTGGGTTCTTTTCTTCCACCCTTGTCCATGCTTTTTCCATTCTTTCGATTCCCTAACACTAGATGGGAGATTTTAAAAAAAATAGAAAGACAGGGGGGTGACCTTATTGTTAGAGTATTTCTTGGTGATTAGGGGCATCGAGTTTCTTGGGGGCAAGTTTGAGCTTCACTGTCAGGATATCTAATTTCTTCTTCTTTCTTCTTTGTGCATAATTACTTAACAAACCATGACCAACAACAAACAACAGCAAATAACCAATTACCAACAACCCACGTTGTCTTTCAGGGCCCTAGAGTTTATATACTCTCTGAAAAGTCCTCGGAGTTCCAAAAGTCACACAATTGTAGAAACACTCTTCAACCAGTGAAGATCATGGTTCTGGCATGAAGCAAACCATAGTCAACTGCTGTGGAAAATCTGAAGCAGCCCCATACTCAACACGTGGATTTAAAGTAAAAACACATTCTTACAATATTTCTGTGTTTTGTAAAGAACCCCAAACTCTAAAATTGTCGCTAAACTTCCCCTCTTCTGTTTTAAACCATTAATTGTGCTAATGTAGTGGGAAATTATAAACAGAAGAAATTATTTTAAATGTCTCTCTTGGATCTAAATTCATTGGTCCAATAGCAACCATTGACATATCACCTGCATTCCCCTAGGCCCTCTTTCTGGTTTATATTTAGAAAAAAATAATTAGTTTTAGAGATGCCTAAAACTTGCTCACCATTTTGTTGCAAATGACCATATTTCCCAACTAAAATCAAAGCACCAAGCGTTTTGGGATCTGAAACCTTTAGTAACTTGGTCACAGTCTTTTTGCAAATAATTGAATTTCCTACAATTGAAGCTCTGGGCATTTTGATATTGAAGACGTCTAGCTGTAGCTTGATCTAAGATATTTGCATGGTACAAGTTATAACCAATATCGGTCATATCCCTTATCCCCTTGTCCATAAGGCATGCCAACACCTTTAATGATCTAATAACTTTTTTACATTTGATAATGAATTTTCAAACATCAAGGTTTCTACCAACATATCTTTAGTCAAGATCTGATACAGTTTCATTCACAGGTGAGACTAATGTTTGCCTACACACACTGGGACCTGTGCTGCACAGAGGGCCTTAACCCTTGTGATGGTTTGTATATGTTTGGCCCAGTAAGTATCACTATTTGGAAGTATATCCTTGTTGGGGTAGATATGTCATTGGAGGTGTGAGTCCTAGCTACCTAGAAGTGAATATTCTGCTAGCAACCTTCAGAGGAAGATGTAGAACTCTCAGCTCCTCCTGCACCATGCCTGCCTGGATGCTGCCACGTTCCCACCTTGATGATAATGGACTGAACCTCTGAACCAGACAGCCCCAATTAAATGCTGTTCTTTATAAAACTTGTCTTGGTCATGGTGTCTGCTCACAGCAGTAAAATCCTTACTAAGACAGAAGTTGGTACCAGGAGTTGGGTATTGCTGTGATAGACATGACCATGCTTTTGTTTGGAAGAATGTGGATTTGGGGACTTTGGATTTGGAAAACAGTGGGATGCTTTAAATGGGTCTTAATGGGCTATCCCATTAAGAAAAACTTTGTTATTGAGAGTGATTTGAATTGTGCAGACATAGCCCAAGAGGTTTCAGTGGAGAATTTCAATATTTGGCCTGCAGACTGTTTCTGTGGTATTTTGGTAAAGAATGTGACTACTTTTTGCCCTTGTCTGAAGCGTCTGCCTGAGGCTAAGGTGAAGAGACTCAGATTAACCGCATTGACAAAGGAAGCCTAAGAAATACCCATCATAGATTTTGTTCTCTGGTTAAGTCTCATGAAGAACATTTTAAACAAGCATAGCAAGCTGAGAAAGAAAAAAATATATAAAAATATATGGTTTGAGTATTAAAAGGATACCAGGAAATGAAATGGAACTGAATCCTATGCTCCAGGAGAGAACAATTTAAGAGAATAGAATGTTGGGGCAAGATCTTACCCAGCTAAGATCCAGGCATGGTGTCATACGCCTTTATCCTAGCATTACAGGATACAGAGCCATGCAGATCTCTGACTTCAGGTCAATCTACAGAGCAAGTTTCAAGAAAGCCAACTGTAGACAGAGAGGGAGTCGGAAAAGAGAAAGGTGGTAAAAGAATAAGGGGAGCCATGTTCCAGTTCCAGCAAGCAGCAGAGCATGACAGCTTCAGCCACATGGCTCTGGCTTTAGAGAGAAAAATAGAAGGGACTTCCGGGACAATTAATGCTGGTTAGCTGGAGCTAAGAAATTAGCACTTAAGAAGAGACCAGTGTCACTGAGGTGAAATCTTCTGGGAAGTGTTTTCTGAAAGCAGAAAGAAGCTGTGTTCCAGAGATAGCCAAGGTTACACCTCATGCTGCAGTTAGCTGTACTTGGTAGTGTGTAAGAGTCACCCAGATGATACTGGTTTTGAAGGCATGAAGGGGTCATGAAGAGCAGCTGAGGCTGGGCACTGTGAGAGGCCATGGAAGGCCATTGGTGAAGGTGCAGCCTCGGTTGCAGTTGATGGCCCAGGATGGACGGGGTCATGCAAAGGAGTTGAGGCTTGGCACCATGAAGAGAGCCTGTGAGAGTCTATTGTTGATGCCTAGTCGCAATTGAGACCCCAGTATATTGGAGATGTCCGTACCATGGGATGATCACCAAGAGCAGCAGCAGCAGTAGAGTGGATCAATTTCCGCTTAGAGCGCTACAGAGGGCAGAGCTGGAGAAGTGATGCCGGCCCTTTGGAGGAGTCCAGAAGAGCATGTGTGGATCCCAGGCATTAGAACAAGAAGCTGTAACATTAAAGTTGCCTTGGAGACTCCAGGATTTTCAAGATGTCAGAGTCATAGTATAACACGTGAGGAAAGCCGCTAACAGGGAGTGGAGCCAGCCCAGGAAAAGAAGTTTGTTGCAGCCAACACAGATGAAAAAGGAGTGGAGATCTGAAGACCGCTTTGACGTCAGCCAAGAGATGCAGAGTTTGGAGTGCACCCAACTGGCTTCTTGTCTTGCCTTGGGGGTTAGAGTTAAGTGGTTGCATGAATCTCAGAAGTGACTTTGAATTTTGGACTTTTGACATTGTTGAGACTTCTATAGACTATGGGGACTTTGGAAGTTGGACTAAATGTACTTTTTTATTATGCTATGGCTAGGTATGCTTCCCACCCCCATACACTCATGTTTGAACAAGCCTATGGAGGCCAGGGAGTGGAATGTGATGGTTTGTATATGCTTGGCCCAGGGAGTGGCACTATTTACAGGTGTGGCCTTGTTAGAGTAGATGTGTCACTGTGGGAGTGGGCTTTAATAACCTAGTCCTAGCTGCCTAGAAGTGAATATTCTGCTAGCAGCCTTCAGAGGAAGATGTAGAGCTCTCAGCTTCTCCTGTACGGTGCCTGCCTGGATGCTGTCCTGTTCCCACCTTTATGATAATGAACTGATCCTTTGAACCAGTAAGCCAGTTCCAATTAAATGCTTTATAAGACTTGCCTTGGTCATGGTGTCTGTTCACAGCAGTAAAACCCTAACTAACACACCCCTCCAGGATACAGGACCCCCAGATGCTCAGAGCAGATAGTTCCTGATGTATATGCCATTTTCCAGTAATGATCTTTACAACTGGAACTTGAAGAACCCTCCATTTTCAGAAAGAAAGAAAGCTTTCACAGGTCTTCTAGATTCAATATTGCTGGCTCACTTGCCCACCTGGGATGATTGTTAGCAGTTGCTCCAGGTTCTGTTCATGACAGAGGAGAGAGAGAGCATTGTGGGAACCACCACAATTGGTTCCAGGAGCCAATGAACTGCCCACTCAAGTCCAGGCTGATCTTGATCAGCCTTTCCTTTGACTTGACCTGACTGGGATCTTAACACTGCTGAAGGTCTACTGCCAGATTCTGATGGGGGTTGGAGGGACTCTTAGAGGCTACCAGATAGTTCACAAATTTATCTAAGGTGAGTCAGGTGATGCAGAGAAAGAATGAGAGCCCCAAGGAATACCTAAAAAGACTTTTTGTAGCCTATAGGACCTACACTCTGTGACCCAGAAGCCAAAGAGCACAAGTCAACTGAGAACATGGCTTTTGTTAACTGACATACATCAGAAGCTTTAGCACCTGGATGGCTTGCCGGGTAAGCAACTGACCAAGTTAGTAGCCATGGCTGAGAAGGTTTTCAACAACCAGAAGACTCGTGAGGATTGACAGAACAGAGGACTAGCGAAGGTGCTATTAGATGGCATGAGCTACAGCTGTTCTGATAAAAGAGAGCTGAAAAACCTAGCTTGTGGAAGGAACAAAATTAAGCCAGCCTCCATTGAAGGAAAAACCTGTCCTCTATTAGAGAGGGAACAATGCACCTATTGCAAGGGAAAAGACCATTAGAAGAATAAGTGCCCTAAGAAAAATCAAAGAGAGAGCCAAAGGTTATGGAATTGGAAAAGCTAGATCACTGAGGGTGTCAGAGCTCAACTTCTCTTCCATGAGCCCTGGGTAATCATAAAGGTAGAGGGGAAAACCATAGATTTTCTGGTGGACATAGGGGTAAAACATTCTGTTTTGAACCAACTGCTGTGGCCATTGACAAATTAAAAAACATGGGTGCAAGGGGCAACCATCACTAAGCCCTATACATGGACTACCCAAAGAAAGGTGGACTTGGGAGAGGAATGGGTAACTCACTCATTTATGACCATCCCTGGGTGTCTTTATCCCCTACAGGAAAGAGACCTCCTCTCCAAAATGGGAGCCTAAATCCATTTTGTACCAGTGGGAGTGAAGTGTTAGATAAGAATGGCTCCATCCATGTTTTGACCTTGGCCCTAGATGAGGAATACAAACTATTACCTCAATCCAACCCATCTCCAAGCCTGTTACTCTGGAGGTCCCTAGCATAGTCCCCAAAGTCTTGGCAGAAAAAATCCAATAGGACTCGCCAAACATTGGACCCCAGTTCTAGTTCAATTAAAAGCTGGAACTACCCCAGCCAAAATCAGGCAATATCCAATGCCCAGAGAAGCCAGAAGAGGGATCTGCCTCACATTAATCAGCTCACAAAGGAAGGGATTTTGATTCCTTGCCAATCAGCATGGAATACTCCCAACTTTCTGGTCAAGAAGCCACATTCTAATGACCATCAGCCTGTGCAGGATTCATGGGAGGCAAATCATAGGATGAAAGACATCCATCCCACCATTCCTAGCCCATACACCCTACTGAGCACCCTCCCTTCTGAGCACACAATGTATACTGTGCTTCACCTGAAGGATGCGTTCTTCAACTTGACCCTGGCACCCAAAAGCCAGCCTCTATTTGCTTTTGAATGGCAAGACTTGGAGAGAGGCTTCAGTGGAAAACTGACTTGGACATGCCTGCCTCAAGGATTCAAGAACTCACCCACTCTCTTTGACTAGGAATTGCATGAGGACTCGAGTGAGTACTGGTGAGCCCACCCCCAAATAACAGTGCTCTAGTATGTAGATGACATCCTGATTTCAGCCTCCTACTTGGAGACATGTCAGGGGGTCACATGAGACCTGCTACAGGAGCTGAGTCAACTTGGCTACTGAGTATCTGCTAAGAAGGCTCAGTTTTATCAACTTGAGATCATCTATTTGGGCTACATACTTAAGGGGATCCAGTTCAGACACCTGGAAGCAAACTATCCTTAGCATTCCAGTTCCATCAACTTGAAGGCAAGTACGGGAATTTCTGGGACCTGCTGGGTTTTGTAGACTTTGGGTGCCAGGGTTCACTGAGATGGCCAAACAATTATATGAGGCCACCAAGGGCCATGAAGACAAAATAGAATGAATCCATGAGATGGACATGACTTTTAAGACTCTAGGAAAAGCCTTATTGGAGGCTCTAGCCTTCGCCTTCCTGAACATTCACAAACCTTTCCACCTGTATGTGGGTCAGAGAAATAGGATAGCAAAGCGGGTGCTCACCCAAACTTTGAGACCATGGAAAAGACCTCTGACTTAATTATCTAAGAAGCTGGACTCAGTAGTCCAAGGATGGCCAGCCTATATCTGGATTATAGCTGCCACTGCCCTACTAGTCACAGATGCTGATAAAGTAACCGTGGCACAGGAACTTGTTATCACTACTCCCCATGTTATTGAGGGGACCCTCAAGATTTCACCCAGCCAATGGCTGTCCAATTCCAGACTGGTGCACTTTCAGGCTCTACTTTTGAATCATCCCTGCATAGATATAACCCATCATCTGCTCTAAACACAGCCACCCTACTACTTGACCCATCCTCAGATGTGCAGCATGATTGTTCTGTAGTTCTAAGCACATCCAGAACACCATGTCAGACTTGACTGATATACCCTGGCCAGACACAGAATGTATCTGCTTCAAGGATGGGAGCAGCTTCATCCTGAATGGAATCAGGTCTGCAGGGGCGGTGGTAATAGACTGGTACTCTGCTATTTGGGCAAATGCTCTGCTGCCGGGAACTTCAGCCTGGAAAACTGAACTAAAGACCCTAAAACTGGCAAAAGGAGCCATAGCTAACATTTACACTGACAGCAAATAGGATTATTAACTGCTGAAGGAAAAACCATCAAAAATAAGGAAGGAATACTTGCTGTATTGGAGACATTATGACTTCCTCTCAAAGTGGCCATAATTCATTGCCCTGGGCATCAGAAATGGACATCAGAAATAGTCAGAGGGAACAGGCTAGCTGATAAAGCCAAAAGGGAGGCCACCCAAGCTTCCACTGCCAATGTCCTTTCGGCTTTGCTGCCCCCTGCACTCCCAGCCATCCCTGAATATACTAATGGGATTTTGAAGACAAATGACATCAGGCAAAATGCCAAAGAATTTACAGAAGAGACAGATGGTTGCTCACCTCTGAAGGCTGCACCATCCTACCCAAGGAGTTGGCTAAGCCACTCATCCATCAGATTCATCAAGCTTCACACCTGGTCACCGAAAAATGAAGGAACTGCTGTAAGGGACAAGGTACAAAATATTTGACTGAGGGCACTTGGTTGATCAAGTAATCTCAGACTGTGCCACCTGGCAGGCTGTGAACGCCTCAGGTCCCACCCAGTCAAGGAGCTGCTCCAGGAACCAGAATCTGGGGGTCAACAGCGAGGAGCTAATTGGGAAATAGATTATACAGAAATAAAACTAGGAACATATGGATACAAGTTTTTGCTAGTTTTTATAGATATATTTTTAGGATTGGTAGAAGTCTACCCTACAAAGGAGACTGAAAATGGAGTGGCGAAGAAGCGTCTGGAAGACATCATATCCAGGTATGGTTTGTCTACCCTGCTTGCATCTGACAATGGACCAGCATTCATCTCTCAGGTAACTTGATCTCCGGCACAGGTTCTGGGGACCAATTAGAAATTATAGTGTGCATACAGATCCCAGAGTTCATGGCAAGTAGAGAGGATAAATCATACTCCAAAGGAGGACTTGAGTAAATTAACCCTTGAAACTGGTGATAACTGGGCTTCTTCCTTACATAGGGCTAGGAATACCCCCTATACTTTAGGTCTCCCCTGTTTTGAGATCGTATATAAGAGGCCCCCTTCCATGCTGCCTAACCTTCAAACTGATATCTTAGCTGAATATGACCAATATATGGTTTTAAAAGTCCTTGGAAGCCCTCCATAGGGTTCAGAAATAACTCTGGCCTTCCTATATATCAATAAAAACATACTGAAGAAGAAATCAATGAAATTATCCCATGTACAACACACACACACACACACACACACACACACACACACACACACACACAAATAATAAATAATTTAACCAAGGAAATGAAAGACTTCTATGACAAACTTCTACAGTAAAAACATGAAGACACACAAAAAAAATTGAGGAAGTGCTTTCTAGCTGGCACCCAAACCTCGCTGATCCTGGACCACAGCTCCCTGCTCCCAAACCCCGTGGGAGAGAGAGCTGATCACCCAGACAGGTGGGTACTCCTGAGCCTGCAGGGCAGGAGAGCCTGCCACTTCTGTCCACCTTTGCCCACATCCCTAGCCCAAGAGGGAACTGCATAGTGCCTATGGACACAGGAAGATAGGAGCAGTCAACCTGCAGGAGCCCTGTGATCCAGACGGTGCCGGGATCTGAACTGAACCAAACAGCTCCCTGCACCCATATCCCGTGGTGGGGCAGAGCTAGACCTTCAGAGGGGCAGACACTCCTGGGAAGCCAGAGGAGACTACTCTCTGCCCACATTCCTGACTCAAGAGGAAAACTCTTTGTGCCATCTGTGCTCCCCAACCCCCGTGCATAGGTACTTAGAAGAAGTAGGGTCAGGACCCTTCTGGTTCCTGCCCACAGGGACAGCTAAAAGCCAGTGGACAGGAATGACTACACGCCTGAAAGCAGAACACTGTTACAATAACTGGCTGAAAGAAAACAGGAAAACAGGTCTACAGCAGTCCTGACACACAGGCCTACAGGATGGTCAAGTCACTGTCAGAAACAGCAAGACAAGCTAAAACCAGAGACAAACTGATGGCGAGAGGCAAGCACAGGAACCCAAGCAACAGAAAAGAAGACTACTTGGCATCATCAGAGCCCAATTCTCCCACCAAAGCAAACACTGGATATCCAAACACGCCAGAAAAGCAAGATTTGGATTTAAAAGCACATCTCATGATGATGATAGAGAACTTTGAGAAGGACATAAATAACTCCCTTAAGGAAATACAGGACAACACAAGTAAACAACTAGAAGCCCTTAAAGAGGAAACACAAAAGTCCCTTAAGAACTACTGGAAAAAACAACAAAACAGGAGAAGGAAATGAACAAAACCATCCAGGAGTTAAAAGGAGAAATAGAAACAAAAAAGAAAGCACAAAGGGAGACAACTGTAGAGATAGAAAACCTAGGGAAAAGATCAGGAGTCACAGACGCAAGCATCACCAACAGAATACAAGAGATAGAAGACAGAATCTCAGAAGATTACATAGAAAACATCGCCACAACTGTCAAAGATAATGGAAAATGGAAAAAGCTCCTAGCCCAAACATACAGGAAGTCCAATACACAATGAGAAGATCAAACCTAAGGATAATAGGTATAGAAGAGAGTGAAGTCTCACAAATTAAAGGGCCAGTAAATATCTTCTACAAAATCATAGAAGAAAACTTCCCTAACCTAAAGAAAGAGATGCCCATAAACCTACAAGAAGCCTACAGAACTCCAAATAGATTGGACCAAAAATGAAACTCCTCCCATCACATAATAGTCAAAACACCAAATGTACAAAACAAAGAAAGAATATTAAAAGCAGTAAGGGAAAAAGGTCAAGTAACATATAAAGGCAGACCTATCAGAATTACACTGGACTTTTTACCAGAGACTATGAAAGCCAGAAGATCCTGGACAGAGGTCACACAGACCCTAAGAGAACACAAATGCCAGCCCAGGTTACTATATCCAGCAAAACTCTCAATTAACATAGATGGAGAAACCAAGATATTCCATGACAAAACCAAATTTACACAATATCTTTCTACAAATCCAGTCCTACAAAAGATAATAAATGGCAAAGCCCAACCAAAGGAGGCAAGCTACACCCTAGAAAAAACAAGAAACTAATCTTTTTGCAATAAAACAAAGTGAAGAGAAGCACACAAACATAATCTCAACTCCATATATGAAGATAACAGGAAACAACAATCACTATTCCTTAATATCTCTCAACATCAATGGACTCAATACCCCAATAAAAAGACACAGATTAACAAACTGAATACATAATGAGGACCCAGCATTTTGCTGCCTACAGGAAACACACCTCAGAGACAAATACAGACACTACCTCAGAGTAAAAGGCTGGAAAACCACGTTCCAATCAAATGGTCTGAAGAAGCAAGCTGGAGTAGCTATTCTGATATCAAATGAAACAGATTTTCAATCAAAAGTTATCAAAAAAGATAAGGAAGGACACTTCATATTCATCAAAGGAAAAGTCGACCAAGATGAACTCTCAATCCTAAATATCTATGCTCCAAATACAAGGGCACCTACATACATAAAAGAAACCTTACTAAAGCTCAAACCACACATTGCACCACACACAATAGTAGTAGGAGATTTCAACGCCCCACTCTCATCAATGGACAGATCATGGAAACAGAAATTAAACAGAGACATAGACAGACTAACAGAAGTCAGGAACCAAATAGACTTAACAGATATTTATAGAACATTCTATCCTAAAACAAAAGGATATACCTTCTTCTTACCACCTCACGGTACTTTCTCCAAAATTGACCAGATAATCGGTCACAAATCAGGCCTCAACAGGTACAGAAAGATAGAAATAATCCCATGCATCCTATCAAACCACCACGGGCTAAGGCTGGTTTTCAATAACAATAAGGAAAGAATGCCCACATATACATGCAAGTTGAACAGTGCTCTACTCAATGATAACCTGGTCAAGGAAGAAATAAAGTAAGAATTTAAAGACTTCTTAGAATTTAATGAAAATGAAGGCACAACATACCCAAACTTATGGGACACAATGAAAGCTGTGCTAAGAGGAAAACTCATAGCTCTGAGTGCCTGCAGAAAGAAACAGGAGAGAGCATATGTCAGCAGCTTGACAGCATACCTAAAAGCTCTAGAACAAAAAGAAGCAAACATACCCAGGAGGAGTAGAAGGCAGGAAATAATCAAACTCAGAGGTGAAATCAACCAAGTAGAAACAAAAAGGACTATACAAAGAATCACCAGAACCAAAAGTTGGTTCTTTGAAAAAGTCAACAAGATAGATAAACCCTTAGCCAGACTAACCAGAGGGCACAGAGAGTGTGTCCATATTAACAAAATTCAGAAATGAAAGGGGAGACATAACAACAGAATCAGAGGAAATTAAAAAAATCATCAGATCATACTACAAAATCCTATATTCAGCAAAACTTGAAAATCTGGAGGAAATAGACAAATACCAGGTACCAAAGTTAAATCAGGAACAGATAAACCATTTAAACAATCCCATAACTCCTAAAGAAATAGAAGCAGTCATTAAAAGTCTCCCAACCTAAAAGAACCCAGGTCCAGATGGGTTCAGTGCAGAATTCTATCAGACCTTCATAGAAGACCTCATACCAATACTATCCAAACAATTCCATGAAATTGAAACAGGCTGAGCACTCCGAATTCCTTCTATGAAGTCACAATTACTCTTATACCTAAACCATACAAAGACCCAACAAAGAAAGAGAACCAATTTCCCTTATTGACGCAAAAATACTCAATAAAACTCTTGCAAACCGAATCCAAGAACACATCAAAACAATCATCCACCATGATCAAGTAGGCTTCATCCCAGGTATTCAGGGATGGTTTAATATACAGAAAACCATCAATGTAATCCACTATATAAACAAATTGTAAGGTAAAAAGCACATGATTATTTCATTAGATGCTGAGAAAGCATTTGAGAAAATTCAACACCCCTTCTTGATAAAAGTCCTGGAAAGAACAGGAATTCAAGATGATATGATAGTATATTTAAGTGACCCCAAAAGTTCTACCAGAGAACCACTAAACCTGATAAACACCTTCAGCAAAGTGGCTGGGTGTAAAATTAACTCAAACAAATCAGTAGCCTTCCTCTACACAAAAGATAAACACGCTGAAAAAGAAATTAAGGAAATGACACCCTTCATAATAGTTCCAAATAATATAAAATACCTTGGTGTGACTTTAACCAAGCAAGTGAAAGGTCTGTATTACAAGAACTTCAAGTCTCTGAAGAAAGAAATTGAAGAAGATCTCAGAAAATGGAAAGATCTCCCATGCTCATGGATTGGCAGAATTAATATAGTAAAAATGGCCATTTTACCAAAAGCAGTCTACAGATTCAATGTAATCCCCATCAAAATTCCAATCCAATTCTTCAGAGAGTTAGACAGAACAATTTGCAAATTCAGTTAGAATAACAAAATACCCAGGATAACTAAAACTATCCTCAACAATAAAAGGACTTCCGGGGGAATCACCATCCCTGAACTCAAGCAGTATTACAGAGCAATAGTGATAAAAACTGTATGGTATTGGTACAGAGACAGGCAGATAGACCAGTGGAATAGAGTTGAAGACCGAGAAGTGAACCCACACACCTATGGGCACTTGATTTTTGACAAAGGAGCCAAAACCATCCAATGGAAAAAAAGATAGCATTTTCAGCAAATGGTGCTCATTCAACTGGAGGTCAGCACATAAAAGAATGCAAATTGATCCATTCTTATTACCCTGTACAAAGCTTAAGTCCAAGTGGATCAAGGACTTCCATATCAAACCAGATACACTCAAACTAACAGAAGAAAAAGTGAGGAAGAATCTGGAACACATGGGCACTGGAGAAAATTTCCTGAACAAAACAACAATGGCTCATCCTCTAAGATCAAGAATCGACAAATGGGATCTCATAAAGCTACAAAGCTTCTCTAAGGCAAAGGACACTTTCATTAGGACAAACGGCAACCAACAGATTGGGAAAACGTCTTTTCCAATCCTACAACTGATACAGGGCTTATATCCAAAATACACAAAGAACTCACGAAGTTAGTCTGCAGGGAAACAAATAACCCTATTAAAAATGGGGTTCACAGCTAAATAAAGAATTCACAGCTGAGGAATGCTCAATGGTTGAGAAACACCTAAAGAAATGTTCAACATGTTTAGTCATAAGGAAATGCAAATCAAAACATCCCTGAGATTTCACCTCACACCAGTGAGAATAGCTAAGATCAAATACTCCAGCAACAGCAGATGCTGGTATGGATGTGGAGAAAGAGGAACACTCCTCCATTGTTGGTGGGGTTGTAGACTGGTACAACCATCCTGGAAATCAGTCTGGAGGTTCCTTAGAAAACTGGACATTGCACTACCTGAGGACCCAGCTATACCTCTCTTGGGCATATACGCAAAAGATGCCCCAACATATAACAAAGACACGTGCTCCACTATGTTCATAGCAGCCTTATTTATAATAGCCAGAAGCTGGAAAGAACCCAGATGCCCTTCAACAGAGGAATGGATACAGAACAGGTGGTATATCTATACAAAGGAATATTACTCAGCTATCAAAAACAATGACTTCATGAAATTCATAAGCAAATGGAATGAACTAGAAAATATCATCCTGAGTGAGGTAAGCCAATCACAGAAAAACACACATGGTATGCACTCATTGATAAGTGTATATTAGCCCAAATGCTCAAATTACCCAAGATGCCCAGACCACATGAAACTCAAGAATGATCAAAATGCAGAGGCTTTGCTCCTTCTTTAAAAGGGGAACAAGAATACCCATAGGAGGGGATAGGGAGGCAAAGTTTAGACCAGAGACTGAAGGAACAGCCATTCAGGGCCTGCCCCACATGTGCCCCATATATATACAGTCACCAAACTAGATAAGATGGATGAAGCTCATAAGTGCATCAAAACAACCCTGGAATAATACAAGTACAGGAGCCGGATGTAGATCTCTCCTGAGAGACACAGCCAGAATAGACAAATACAGGGGCTAATGCTAGCAACAAACCACTGAACTGAGAACGGGACCCCCGTTGTTGGAATCAGAGAAAGGACTGAAAGTGCTGAAGGCCTTGAGACCCCATACGAACAACAATGCCAACCAAGCAGAGTTTCCAAGGACTAAGCCACTATCCAAAAACTATACATGGACTGACCCTGGACTCTGACCTCATAGGTAGCAATGAATATCCTAGTAAGAGCACCAGTGGAAGGGGAAGCACTTGGTCCTGCCCAGGCTGGACCCCCAGTGAACAGGATTGTTGAGGGGAGGGCGGTAATGGGGGGAGGGTAGGGAGGGGAACACCCACATAGAAGAGGAGGGAGAGGGGTTAGGGGGATGCTGGCCTGGAAACCGGGAAAGGGAATAACATTTGAAATGTAAACAAGAAATACCCAACTTAATAAAGATGGGGGAAAAAAAGAAAGAAAGAAACAGGTGATAAAAACAGAAAAGAAATTGAGGAAGACACTGGAAGATGAAAAGATCTCCCATGCTTCTGGATTAGATTAATCAATACCATGGAAATGGGCCTTGCTGCAAAAGGTAATCTACAGATTTAATACAGTGGCAATTTGATCCAGCAGATATTCTTAGCAGACACTGAGACAAATCTTCAAAATAATATGGAAACCCCAAAGAACAAGGATAGCCAAAACAATCCTGGAGCCATAGTAATAAAAACAGCATGGTAGTGTCATAAAAGCAGACCCATACTTTAATGGGGTAGAATGGAGGTCTCAGATATAGGTCCTCAAAACCAAAGATACTTGATTTTTAACAAAGAAGCAAAATACATGCATTGAAGAAAATATAGCACCTTCAGCAAATGTTGAGGGAAATCTTGGACAACAACAGTGTAATGAAAATTATGGAATATCGATTTATTTAAAAAACAGAAATTTTATTAAAAAATATGCTTCTGTTTTCATTCCAGATGTGTGGTTATGGGGCTGCTGCAGACTGCCCACAGCAGCTGTTATTTGCCTTGTGCTCCAGCAGGGTCATGATTTTGTCTGCAGCAGATAATTTCTGCGATTGTGTGATGATTGGAATTCTGGGGACTTTTCTTTTTTTACTGGGTTTCCATTTTATTCTGGAAATACACACACACACACACACACACACACACACACACACACATATTTAAATAAGCAAAAATGATGTGTATGAGTGTTTTGCCTGCATATACATCTGACTGCCCTTTGTGTGTCTGGTACCCTGGGAAGTCAGAATTGGGTGTCAGATCCCCTGGGATGGGAGGTAAGATGGTTGTGAGCCACCATGTAGGTGCGGGGTTTCAACGCCAACCCTCTGTAAGAGCGTGTGCTCTTAGCTGAGTCCTCTCTCCGGACTCCTGAGGAGAATGAATGGGTAAGTCGTTAGTGACAGGACACGATCAGCCTTACATCTCAGAATGTGTACGGACACGGGACTGAGGGGCAGCATATTCAAAGCAAGAAGGCAGGGAGAAAATTTGCAAGAATATAGTCTCTGAATGTCCAGGAAACAAAATGGAAGGGGGAAGGGACAGGACTGGATGTGGTAGGAGATTAAGACTCGAATCTCCTTCATCTTTAAGCACTTCATAGCTCAAATACTACAAAACACAGCAGTGGCCATTAAGAAAACATTTTTGTGGGGTGTGGTGGTGCACAGTTTTAATCTTGGCACTCGCTTTAAACCCAGAGGCAGAGGCCGGCTGATCTCTGTGAGTTTGAGGCCAGCCTGGTCTGCAAAGCAAGTTCCAGGACAGCTAGGGCTACACAGAGAAACTCTGTCTCAAACAAATAAACCAAATGAAAAAAAAACAAAATAATAAAAATAAACGAAACAAAAAGAAGACACTTTTTGACATAGGATTGACTCCCGTTAACTCATAGTTCTGACACCTTTTCCTTTTATTTCTTGTTACAATTTTCTCCTTTAGCTTTAAATCCCATTTATTTAGCCTGGGGTGGGGTGCACACACCTAGAATCATGTATGAAGCGCAGAGGACAGCTGGCAGGGTCGAGTTCTATCCGTCCACTCCTGTAGCTCCTGGGGGTTGAACTGTGGTTGACAGAGTCAGCAGCAAGCGGTTTGGCCTCTGAGCCACCCCTCTGCTTCTCTTCTGGGGACTTTTTAGATCGTCTATAAATGCTAGGCCCCTGAGAGAGTTGCTTGGTTTGTTGTTGTTTGGTTGCTGTTGGTTGAGGCTTGTTAAGTGGTCATGCACAAAGAAACAAGAAGAAATTAAATACCCTGACACTGAATATTAAACTTGCCTTAAGGAACTTACGGAACTTCATCAGCGGGAAGTAGTCTAATGATAATGTCACCTCTTGTCAACTTTTATCTTAGTTGAGGTTTTCATTGCTGGGAAGAGACATGGTCAAGGCAACTCTTATAAGAGCAACATTTAATTGGGGCTGCCTTACAGGTTCAGAGGTTCAGTCCATTATTATCAAGAAAGGAGCGTGGCAGCGTCCAGGCAGGCATGGTACAAGAGTTGTAAAGTGTTCTATATCATCATCTCAAGGCTGCTAGGAGGAGACTGACTTCCAGAAAGCTAGAAGGAAGGTCCCAAAGCCTACCCCCACTATGACACACTTCCTCTAACAACGGCACACCCACTCCAACAAGCTCACACCTTCTAATAGTGCTGTTCCCTGGGCCAAGCATACTCAAACCACAACCCCCTCTATCATTTTTTCCTCTTCCATAAACTGTTAAAGAATTGAAAGGGTGGAAGAAAGGGGGGGAGAAGGGTAGAAGAATGATCTCACACAGTAGCCGAATTCCTGCTACATCACAGAATGAATCCATCAAGAGGAATGAAACCAAACCTCGGTATCATACTTTGTACAGACTTCAACTGGACCAGAGTCATTTTGACATCTTTAAGGATATCTTGCTTTGGATCATAGACATTCACTTTCTTGGTTTCTGCAGTCACCCAGATCATATACTCACATCTGAAGATTTAGAGCTCAGAACCACTGATATCTTGGTAGCCATTAATATCTGTTGGAGAACTCTGCTATTGAAGTTGTGGTCCAACATGCTCAGATGGCTCTCAGAGCTTGTTGTAAAATGTAGGACTCGGGCTGGAGAGATGACTCAGCGGTTAAGAGCACCGACTGCTCTTCCAGAGGACCTGAGTTCAAATCCCAGCAACCACATGGTGGCTCACGACCATCTGTAATGAGATCTGATGCCCTCTTCTGGTGTATCTGAAGACAGTTACAGTGCACCCACATACATTAAATAAATAAATAAATAAATAAATAAATAAATAAATAAATAACTGTAAGACTCACTTTCTCAGGGAGGCATCCCTTTCTCTACCTGGTCTTGGTTGGAGGGTGTCTCTGAGCACAGATGCCTGACCTTTGGAGGATGACCCTGTGCAGTGTTCTCTAAAAATGCTGCATAACTTGGCATACAAGTTTTGCTCTAACTTCCTGCCCATATGATAATTAGGTGCTGTGTTACAACCAATCAGCCCTTTCGACTCATACTCCTAAGAGACTTTATATATCCTTTCTCTGGAAAAGTAGTGTAGAGTTGTCTCACTGAAACTGTCTCTGAAAGTCCTTTGGTCATACTCATAGCCATATGAACCCTACTTGCTGATTCTGCTCCCTTATCTCTTGTGGGCTGGTAGCCATTGACCCTTGAGAAGAAGGGACACCCACAAATATCTGTCTAACTGGATGTAGGGTTTGTTCAGCAGGGAGAAAACCTTGTCTGATACTGGAAACCTATGGCAAGTGAGGACAATGCACTGTATATCTAACAGCCTGAATATTAATAGTGATCTGCAAAATAATCATGAAACAACACAGAAAGCATTTCTTATCATACTGCCCTGAGTAGAGTCATCAGAAAGATCTTTCTTTGAGTCATGAGAGGCATGCTTCTATGAGAGTTGGTCAGTGTCAGAAGAACTGGGAAACCAGGACTCCTTGACAGCAAAGGGTGCTGTTCCATTGGTCCTGAGAGGGCAAGGATCTGGAATCTTGAGAAAACATTCAAATAGGCAAGAATTGAAAAGGAGGTCCATGCTCCAAATTAATTTATGACCTTAGAAAAGTCATAACTGAAAACTAAGCATTAAAAAGAGCCTATAAGAATGCTATAATATGAGCACCCCACGAGCGAACCTGAGCCTCGGGACCACAGGTAAGACCAAATTTTCTGCTGCAAGAAAGCTGCCTGGTGAGCTTGGGACACGGAAGCAGAATTTCTCTAGGAGGCACGGTCTGTGTTTACCGGAAGTCCCACACCCGCGGATCCCGGCCCGCAGCAGCTCTCTGCTCCCAGACCCTGTGAGAGAGAGACCCAACCGCCTGGTCAGGTGGGCACTCCTGAGGCTGCAGAGCGGAAGAGACCACCAACACTGCTCACCCCTGCCCACATCCCTGGCCCAAGAGGAAACTGTATAAGGCCTCTGGGCTCCCGTGGGGGAGGGCCCAGGAGCGGCAGGACACCAGCCTGAGACACCGCCGGAACCTGAAAGAAACAGACCGGATAAACAGTTCTCTGCACCCAAATCCCGTGGGAGGGAGAGCTAAACCTTCAGAGAGGCAGACAAGCCTGGGAAACCAGAAGAGACTGCTCCCTGCACACACATCTCGGACGCCAGAGGAAAAAGCCAAAGACCATCTGGAACCCTGGTGCACTGAAGCTCCCGGAAGGGGCGGCACAGGTCTTCCTGGTTGCTGCCGCTGCAGAGAGCCCGTGGGCAGCACCCCATGAGCGAACCTGAGCCTCGGGACCACAGGTAAGACCAAATTTTCTGCTGCAAGAAAGCTGCCTGGTGAACTCAAGACACAGGCCCACAGGAACAGCTGAAGACCTATAGAGAGGAAAAACTACACGCCCGAAAGCAGAACACACTGTCCCCATAACTGACTGAAAGAGAGGAAAACAGGTCTACAGCACTCCTGACACACAGGCTTATAGGTCAGTCTAGCCACTGTCAGAAATAGCAGAACAAAGTAACACTAGAGATAATCTGATGGCGAGAGGCAAGCGCAGGAACCCAAGCAACAGAAACCAAGACTGCATGCCATCCTCGGAGCCCAATTCTCCCACCAAAACAAACATGGAATATCCAAACACACCAGAAAAGCAAGATCTAGTTTCAAAATCATATTTGATCATGATGCTGGAGGACTTCAAGAAAGACATGAACACACTTAGGTAAACACAGGAAATCATTAATAAACAAGTAGAAGCCTACAGAGAGGAATGGCAAAAATCCCTGAAAGAATTCCAGGAAAACACAATCAAACAGATGAAGGAATTAAAAATGGAAATAGAAGCAATCAAGAAAGAACACATGGAAACAACCCTGGATATAGAAAACCAAAAGAAGAGACAAGGAGCTGTAGATACAAGCTTCACCAACAGAATACAAGAGATGGAAGAGAGAATCTCAGGAGCAGAAGATTCCATAGAAATCATTGACTCAACTGTCAAAGATAATGTAAAGCGGAAAAAGCTACTGGTCCAAAACATACAGGAAATCCAGGACTCAATGAGAAGATCAAACCTAAGGATAATAGGTATAGAAGAGAGTGAAGACTCCCAGCTCAAAGGACCAGTAAATATCTTCAACAAAATCATAGAAGAAAACTTCCCTAACCTAAAAAAAGAGATACCCATAGGCATACAAGAAGCCTACAGAACTCCAAATAGATTGGACCAGAAAAGAAACACCTCCCGTCACATAATTGTCAAAACACCAAACGCACAAAATAAAGAAAGAATATTAAAAGCAGTAAGGGAAAAAGGTCAAGTAACATATAAAGGGAGACCTATCAGAATCACACCAGACTTCTCGCCAGAAACTATGAAGGCCAGAAGATCCTGGACTCATGTCATACAGACCCTAAGAGAACACAAATGCCAGCCCAGGTTACTGTATCCAGCAAAACTCTCAATTAACATTGATGGAGAAACCAAGATATTCCATGACAAAACCAAATTTACACAATATCTTTCTACAAATCCAGCACTACAAAGGATAATAAATGGTAAAGCCCAACATAAGGAGGCAAGCTATACCCTAGAAGAAGCAAGAAACTAATCGTCTTGGCAACAAAACAAAGAGAATGAAAGCACACAAACATAACCTCACTTCCAAATATGAATATAACGGGAAGCAATAATCACTATTCCTTAATATCTCTCAATATCAATGGCCTCAACTCCCCAATAAAAAGACATAGATTAACAAACTGGATACGCAACGAGGACCCTGCATTCTGCTGCCTACAGGAAACACACCTCAGAGACAAAGACAGACACTACCTCAGAGTGAAAGGCTGGAAAACAACTTTCCAAGCAAATGGTCAGAAGAAGCAAGCTGGAGTAGCCATTCTAATATCAAATAAAATCAATTTCCAACTAAAAGTCATCAAAAAAGATAAGGAAGGACACTTCATATTCATCAAAGGAAAAATCCACCAAGATGAACTCTCAATCCTAAATATCTATGCCCCAAATACAAGGGCACCTACATACGTAAAAGAAACCTTACTAAAGCTCAAAACACACATTGCACCTCACACAATAATAGTGGGAGATTTCAACACCCCACTCTCATCAATGGACAGATCATGGAATCAGAAATTAAACAGTGATGTCGACAGACTAAGAGAAGTCATGAGCCAAATGGACTTAACGGATATTTATAGAACATTCTATCCTAAAGCAAAAGGATATACCTTCTTCTCAGCTCCTCATGGTACTTTCTCCAAAATTGACCATATAATCGGTCAAAAAACGGGCCTCAACAGGTACAGAAAGATAGAAATAATCCCATGCGTGCTATCGGACCACCACGGCCTAAAACTGGTCTTCAATAACAATAAGGGAAGAATGCCCACATATACGTGGAAATTGAACAATGCTCTACTCAATGATAACCTGGTCAAGGAAGAAATAAAGAAAGAAATTAAAAACTTTTTAGAATTTAATGAAAATGAAGATACAACATACTCAAACTTATGGGACACAATGAAAGCTGTGCTAAGAGGAAAACTCATAGCGCTGAGTGCCTGCAGAAAGAAACAGGAAAGAGCATATGTCAGCAGCTTGACAGCACACCTAAAAGCTCTAGAACAAAAAGAAGCAAATACACCCAGGAGGAGTAGAAGGCAGGAAATAATCAAACTCAGAGCTGAAATCAACCAAGTAGAAACAAAAAGGACCATAGAAAGAATCAACAGGACCAAAAGTTGGTTCTTTGAGAAAATCAACAAGATAGATAAACCCTTAGCCAGACTAACGAGAGGACACAGAGAGTGCGTCCAAATTAACAAAATCAGAAATGAAAAGGGAGACATAACTACAGATTCAGAGGAAATTCAAAAAATCATCAGATCTTACTATAAAAACCTATATTCAACAAAATTTGAAAATCTCCAGGAAATGGACAATTTCCTAGACAGATACCAGGTATCAAAGTTAAATCAGGAACAGATAAACCAGTTAAACAACCCCATAACTCCTAAGGAAATAGAAGCAGTCATTAAAGGTCTCCCAACCAAAAAGAGCCCAGGTCCAGATGGGTTTAGTGCAGAATTCTATCAAACCTTCATAGAAGACCTCATACCAATATTATCCAAACTATTCCACAAAATTGAAACAGATGGAGCCCTACCGAATTCCTTCTACGAATCTACAATTACTCTTATACCTAAACCACACAAAGACACAACAAAGAAAGAGAACTTCAGACCAATTTCCCTTATGAATATCGACGCAAAAATACTCAATAAAATTCTGGCAAACCGAATTCAAGAGCACATCAAAACAATCATCCACCATGATCAAGTAGGCTTCATCCCAGGCATGCAGGGATGGTTTAATATACGGAAAACCATCAACGTGATCCATTATATAAACAAACTGAAAGAACAGAACCACATGATCATTTCATTAGATGCTGAGAAAGCATTTGACAAAATTCAACACCCCTTCATGATAAAAGTCCTGGAAAGAATAGGAATTCAAGGCCCATACCTAAACATAGTAAAAGCCATATACAGCAAACCAGTTGCTAACATTAAACTAAATGGAGAGAAACTTGAAGCAATCCCACTAAAATCAGGGACTAGACAAGGCTGCCCACTCTCTCCCTACTTATTCAATATAGTTCTTGAAGTTCTAGCCAGAGCAATCAGACAACAAAAGGAGATCAAAGGGATACAGATCGGAAAAGAAGAGGTCAAAATATCACTATTTGCAGATGATATGATAGTATATTTAAGTGATCCCAAAAGTTCCACCAGAGAACTACTAAAGCTGATAAACAACTTCAGCAAAGTGGCTGGGTATAAAATTAACTCAAATAAATCAGTTGCCTTCCTCTATACAAAAGAGAAACAAGCCGAGAAAGAAATTAGGGAAACGACACCCTTCATAATAGACCCAAATAATATAAAGTACCTCGGTGTGACTTTAACCAAGCAAGTAAAAGATCTGTACAATAAGAACTTCAAGACACTGAAGAAAGAAATTGAAGAAGACCTCAGAAGATGGAAAGATCTCCCATGCTCATGGATTGGCAGGATTAATATAGTAAAAATGGCCATTTTACCAAAAGCAATCTACAGATTCAATGCAATCCCCATCAAAATACCAATCCAATTCTTCAAAGAGTTAGACAGAACAATTTGCAAATTCATCTGGAATAACAAAAAACCCAGGATAGCTAAAGCTATCCTCAACAATAAAAGGACTTCAGGGGGAATCACTATCCCTGAACTCAAGCAGTATTACAGAGCAATAGTGATAAAAACTGCATGGTATTGGTACAGAGACAGACAGATAGACCAATGGAATAGAATTGAAGACCCAGAAATGAACCCACACACCTATGGTCACTTGATTTTTGACAAAGGAGCCAAAACCATCCAATGGAAAAAAGATAGCATTTTCAGCAAATGGTGCTGGTTCAACTGGAGGGCAACATGTAGAAGAATGCAGATCGATCCATGCTTATCACCCTGTACAAAGCTTAAGTCGAAGTGGATCAAGGACCTCCACATCAAACCAGACACACTCAAACTAATAGAAGAAAAACTAGGGAAGCATCTGGAACACATGGGCACTGGAAAAAATTTCCTGAACAAAACACCAATGGCTTATGCTCTAAGATCAAGAATTGACAAATGGGATCTCATAAAACTGCAAAGCTTCTGTAAGGCAAAGGACACTGTGGTTAGGACAAAACGGCAACCAACAGATTGGGAAAAGATCTTTACCAACCCTACAACAGATAGAGGCCTTATATCCAAAATATACAAAGAACTCAAGAAGTTAGACCGCAGGGAAACAAATAACCCTATTAAAAAATGGGGTTCAGAGCTAAACAAAGAATTCACAGCTGAGGAATACCGAATGGCTGAGAAACACCTAAAGAAATGTTCAACATCTTTAGTCATAAGGGAAATGCAAATCAAAACAACCCTGAGATTTCACCTCACACCAGTGCGATTGGCTAAGATCAAAAACTCAGGTGACAGCAGATGCTGGCGAGGTTGTGGAGAAAGAGGAACACTCCTCCATTGTTGGTGGGATTGCAGACTGGTAAAACCATTCTGGAAATCAGTCTGGTGGTTCCTCAGAAAATTGGACATTGAACTGCCTGAGGATCCAGCTATACCTCTCTTGGGCATATACCCAAAAGATGCCTCAACATATAAAAGAGACACGTGCTCCACTATGTTCATCGCAGCCTTATTTATAATAGCCAGAAACTGGAAAGAACCCAGATGCCCTTCAACAGAGGAATGGATACAGAAAATGTGGTACATCTACACAATGGAATACTACTCAGCTATCAAAAACAACGAGTTTATGAAATTCGTAGGCAAATGGTTGGAACTGGAAAATATCATCCTGAGTGAACTAACCCAATCACAGAAAGACATACATGGTATGCACTCATTGATAAGTGGCTATTAGCCCAAATGCTTGAATTACCCTAGATCCCTAGAACAAACGAAACTCAAGACGGATGATCAAAATGTGAATGCTTCACTCCTTCTTTAAATGAGGAAAAAGAATACCCTTGGCAGGGAAGGGAGAGGCAAAGATTAAAACAGAGACTGAAGGAACACCCATTCAGAGCCTGCCCCACATTTGGCCCATACATATACAGCCACCCAATTGGACTAGATGGATGAAGCAAAGAAGTGCAGACCGACAGGAGCCGGATGTAGATCGCTCCTGAGAGACACAGCCAGAATACAGCAAATACAGAGGCAAATGCCAGCAGCAAACCACTGAACTGAGAATAGGTCCCCTATTGAAGGAATCAGAGAAAGAACTGGAAGAGCTTGAAGGGGCTCGAGACCCCAAAAGTACAACAATGCCAAGCAACCAGAGCTTCCAGGGACTAAACCACTACCTAAAGACTATACATGGACTGACCCTGGACTCTGACCCCATAGGTAGCAATGAATATCCTAGTAAGAGCACCAGTGGAAGGGGAAGCCCTGGGTCCTGCTAAGACTGAACCCCCAGTGAACTAGTCTATGGGGGGAGGGCGGCAATGGTGGGAGGGTTGGGAGGGGAACACCCATAAGGAAGGGGAGGGGGGAGAGGGATGTTTGCCCGGAAACCGGGAAAGGGAATAACACTCGAAATGTATATAAGAAATACTCAAGTTAATAAAAAATAAAAAAAAAAGAATGCTATAATATAATTTTTTATTTTTACATAGATTCTTCAACACCCTATCTACATTTTCTTCATGTGGCTCCCCTTGAACACTACCAGTGATGTGTTGAGCTGAAAACAATGCTAAGTTTTCTCTGGAGGTGTGTTCACCTATGTGTTAAAAGGAATATACATGAAAGGAGAAATAGCAGGTCATATGTAAACACCCCGTTGACAATGTCAGGCTCTTGGTACTATGATGATGTAAATAAGAAATATAGATTTATTTTTTATGTACATGTACCATAAAGTTATTTGGAATTATATCTTGCTGTAATATGACTCATCATAGTTGTCCAGGAATTAAAAATAAAAAAAAAACCTCAAATCTCCAAGGAAGTTCCAGTCTGCCTTAAATGCTAATTCCTTAATGCCTAATAGGCGTTTGATCTTTCTGATTTGCTCTCTGTTGCTTCTCTCTTTGGGTTGGTGTTCTACAGTTCTGCATTCTTGTATCATTGCCAGGTTACGATTCTTCCATTCTCCCCTAGATATTAGGGGCCAGAGTAGGGAAGAGGAGAGTAAAAGGCTGCCAACATGTATCAGAGCTACTGCTGATTTAACGTTAGCACACCTTCTCCATTCTTTAGTGATTCTTCTATGAACAAATTACACTTTTCACTTTCATTTTTTAAAAAAGATTTATTTATCTTATGTATGCAAGTACACTGTCACTCTCTTCAGACACACCAGAAGAGGACATCAGATCCCATTACAGATGGTTGTGAGCCACCATGTGGTTGCTGGGAATTGAACTCAGGACCTCTGGAAAAGCAGAGCAGTCAGTGCTCTTAACCTGGGAACCAGTTCTCCAGCCCTAATTAGCTCATTTGTACTAGAATACAAAATTCTAAGATTTTCATGGTCCTAGACACTGAAGTTTGATAAGTCTTATTTCTTCTGGCATACCTAAAGGGTTTGCAGTGCAGTTACTGACAGTTAGATCACAGGAAGCACATCTTACGCACTGGAGCTCAAGTTCTCCTATGGTGGTTGAGAGGAAAAACATAGGCTGATCTAAAATCCCATGTAGCTTTCCACAGCTACAATTACTTAAACTACATAGTCCTTTGAGAGGACTTTTAGCGGTTAGGACTTATACTGGAGTATGAAACACCTCTACACAAAGTCAAATAACTAGTCACCTCAATTTGAAAAGGCTATTTCCTTTAACATTCTTGGTTCAAAAGGCCCATTACCTTGGTAAGAAGAAAACTATCAGAATACACAGCAGGGTATTTTATGTTTTAAATGTACTATTTCTCCTTTGAAGGTTAAATAATGCTTGTCGATAAGATACATGGACAATAGACAACAGTTTAAAAAATGTATGCATATTTTATTACAAGACTAAGACCTGGAACTGAGAAACCCAATGAGAGACAAAGTGGTCACTTAACGTTGTGTAGATTTGAGCAGAGGGATGTTTTAAGTGTCCAGAGTAAAGATGAAGCACTATAAAGATGTGTGGAGAATGTGTACCGTAAGAGCTGTTGTCACTATGAAGGTAGATGTCCAGGTATCAACACTTGGGAGGTGCCTGTATGGGTCACAGCAAACCCTTGCCAGGAGGTGGAGATGGCAGGGTCACAACAAACCCTTGCTAGGAGGTGGAGATGACGGGGCCACAGCAAACCCTTGCCAGGAGGTGGAGATGGCAGGGTCACAGCAAACCCTTTGCCTTTGTAATGCAGATGCATGCAAATTTCTTCTTAAGAAGAGACAGCAATTAGAGCTTTTCCTGTCATTGGAAGTCTGCAGCATCTGAAAAACTTGAAATCTGACAAGAAACATTTGGGGTGGGACATTTTACTCTCTCCAAATAGACCACCTGTTTCTTCTCTGTACAAGCCGATACAGAAACTAATTTGGAACATAAATTACAAAATATAACACTAATATATCTCCAATGAGGGAAGCTAAAACTTATTTCATTTTCTTCCAGTTACTTTCCCTGTCCAATAAATATTGGCTACAGTGTCATTAGCTAAATATTCATAAACCCGAGCATAGTTTTATGAACCAACTTTTGACATGCCCAGGTCCACCCTACTTCCTAAACTTCCACAGTTCTTTGAAGATGGCTTCCCATGACTTATTGGGTAAAATATATTACACTGGCATGGCTTCTAGAAAACTTGACTTAACTTTTCATGTGGACACTAGTCTTCATTTGAGATAGCCCTGGGAAGAAGGCACATCACCTATGTCTGTGAGGACTGGCCCTCTGTGCATTGATTTTCTCCTGGTGGTGTAAAACAGGGTTTGGGTATGGTGCTCTCATTCCCCAAAGCAGCATTGTTCATGGTCATTGCCTTCTTGCATTGGTGGGAGTCCAGCTAGTTTTTGTGATCGTCCTTACCAACAGTCAATGGCAGAAGTAGCTGTCAAGATGGGCAATTCTACAGTTACTAGCTTTTGTTTTAGCATTCTTTACCAGAACTGATTCCTTGAGATGTTTTTGAAACAGCTCCCAACAGTATGTGGCCCTAGGAAAGGAGGCCTGATATGAAATGAAAACCAGCCTGAAATATCTATTTTTAAAATAAAATTTTATTTACTATTATTTGGGGCTATTAGCCTCAATAATCAAAGCCAATTAATGAATTGTCTTTGTATGACTACACACACACACACACACAGACACACACACACAGACACACACACACAAACACACACACACCGACACACACACACAGACACACACACACACACACACACCCTACCGGTTCTCTTCTATAAGGAACCCTACCGAATATAAATATATACCAGGATTGATATATAGCTATCATCCATTAGTGTTCTCCATACTCTCTCATTTATTAGGATTATCACCTTATTTCCTAGATTGGACATTACAGTGCAGTGGTAATTTTACATATATGTGTATGTATATGTGTGTGTGTGCATATGATTTTGTGCTCCTATAAACAATCTAAAAACTACAAATGAGCAAAGCATATATTTGTCTTTCTATGACTGGCTTACTTTACTTAGTATGTGTACTGACTGGTTTTGTGTGTCAACTTGACACAAGCTGGAGTTATCACAGAAAAAGCAGCCTCAGGTGTGGAACTGCCTTCATGAGACCCAGCTGTAAAGCATTTTCTCAATTAGTGATCAAGTTGGGAGGACCCAGACCATTGTGGGTGGTGCCATCCCTGGGCTGGTGGTCTTGGACTCTATAAGAAAGCAAGCTGAGCAAGCCAGGGGAAGCAAGCCAGTAAGAAACATCCCTCCATGGCCTCTGCATCAGCTCCTGCTTCCTGACCTGCTTTAGTTTGAGTCCTGACTTCCTTTGGTGATGAACAGCAATGTGGAAGTGTAAGCTGAATAAACCCTTTCCTCCCCAACTTGCTTCTTGGTCATGATGTTTGTGGAGGAATAGAAACCCTGACTAAGACAGTATGATTATCTTATTCTGCATTCCTTATTCCTAAAACAACATAACTTCATTTTCCTAAATAGATTTAAAAAATTCCATTGTGTCTATCCCATGTTTTTTTTTCCATTCGTCTGCTGTGGATGCTGGTTGGCTCCATAGTTTAACTGCTATGAACAGTGCTGCAGTAAACTAGTATACAAGTATCACATCAGCGTAGAGGTGTCTACCCAATAGGATATACATGGGTAATATGGTACACCTATTGATTTTTTGAGAAACTTCGACACTGACTTCCATAATGGCTGGCCAACTTTACAGTCCACCTGTGGTGTGTTTTCAGCTAGTCTTAAGTTTCAAATTGAAGTACATACATTTCTCCATATGGAGTCTCCCCAAGGCCACTTCTCTTTTGGAAGGTGGTTAACTGTACTCAAACAGGGTCAGCTCTGCCTCCCAAACTAGCCAGTCAGGTCAGCATAGGACTCAGAGAAGACGGCTCAGTTTGACTAACTTTGTATCTAATCCCCAGCAGCATTTTCAGTACAATGGGCA
Organism: Rattus norvegicus; assembly: GCF_021556685.1. Taxonomy (NCBI): domain Eukaryota; kingdom Metazoa; phylum Chordata; class Mammalia; order Rodentia; family Muridae; genus Rattus; species Rattus norvegicus. Next base: position 14,380,599 of record NC_141548.1, on the reverse strand, counting down.
GTCTGTCTCTATATAGCTCTCCCACTATTGTCAGAGCAGATGGGCATCACTAGACACAACTTGAATTCTGTCCAACAGGCAGGAGTCAAAGCCCAACACTATACCAGACAGAGTTGATCCAAGAGGATGGGAAGGTAGATTTTATGACTGGATCCATTCTACATATTTTTCCCAGCCCTTAATTACTAAAACAGAGATGATATTAGTTTGTCTCCAAAAAGGATTTTCTAGTTGTAACTTACAAATGTAAAGCTGAGTTATATTTTTCTTATTTTACATTAAATCTAGTGAAAAAGATAGTCCTATGGAGAAAAAAATGTTCTAGCCAACATTTCTCTGGAAGTGGAAAGAAGGCGGCATTACTTCTCTTATCACTAACATCTACACTGAGAGTCCAAGAATGACAGTGATTTAGACAAGACCCTGGGACACAATTGTAGAATTGCTCTTGTATGAACTATTTCTTCCTCAAATATATGTTGCTACATACCTGTCTTAGTTAGGGTCTTACTTCTATGAACAGAGACTATGCACAAGGCAAGTCTTACAAAGAACAACATTTAATTGGGTCTGGCTTACAGGTTCAATGGTTCACTCCATTATCATCAAGGCAGGAACATGGTGGCATCCAGGCAGGCCTGGTACAGCTGGAGCTAAGAGTTCTATGTCTTCATCTGAAGGCTGCTAGTGGAAGACTGTCTCCCAGGCACCTAACTAGCACAGGGGTCTTAAAGCCCATACCCACAGTGACACCTCTACTCCAACAAGGCTACACCTACTCCAACAAGGCCACACCTCCAAGGGTCAAACATACAATCACAATACCCCAATATAATGAATAAGAAATCCAATAGAACCCTTGCTCTGCAGTACTTTGGTCTTTGAATTGCCATATACATGTGGTTCTTTTTTGCACATTCAACTTTAGATAAGGCAATTGTTACTCTGGAAAGAGATGTCTGAATATTATAAATTGCATTGTTGAGTGTCTGTAGGTATTCCCTGTGGCACTTTATAACATGTTGTCATTTGAATGTTGACATTTATAAGTGTTTCACAGGTTCTTATAAGGTCACTGAAGGTTGATATGTAATATTAGGCACACAATTTGGGACCTCCATGTACACGAATGGCAATGTGAGAATTCCCAAGAGTCAGTTATGGAAACAAAAAAGGAGAAAACCAGTGGCACTAATGGATGGGAAGCTAGCATCATCTAGACACAAAATGTTGTCATGGCTGCTTATCTTTGATGGAAACATTGCTGATGCATCTTTTCATGGAACTGGCTTTTGAAATTGCTTCAGCATAATCCATCCACATTATCCATGCTTTATCCCAGACAGGCAGAAGTGTGTTAGCTTCTAATTAATTCCTTTCCATACCACAGGTCCCTCTATGTCTTGCTATCACCCTCTTCAAAGCCCCTGCCACATCTCTGTTCCTCAGACTGTAAATAACAGGGTTGAGCAAGGGGGTGAGGATGGTATAAAAGGCTGAGAAGATTTTGTCCTTGAGTGGGGTGTGATAGGCTTGGGGAAGCATATAGGTGTACAAAGCAGCCCCATAAAACAATGTTACCACAATCACATGTGATGAGCAGGTGGCAAAGGCCTTCTTCCTCCCTTCTTCAGACTTTATCTGATGTACTGTGACCAGTATCTGGGCATAGGATGTGATCACCACAGAGAAGGGGACCAACAGCATCACCACACAGCAGATGTACATCACCATTTCATATATGGCTTTGTCACCACAGGCCAGCCTCAGCATCGTAGGAGCCTCGCAGAAAAAGTGGTTGATCTTGTGGGATGCACAGAACGGGAGACTCATGGTGATGGGTGTGAGGAGGAAACTGTCCAAAGCCCCACCGAACCAAGAGCTGGCCAAAATAAACCAGCACACCCTCCGACTCATGAGGACAGGATAACGGAGAGGATTGCAGATGGCCACATAGCGGTCATAGGCCATAAGTCCCAGCAGGAAGAACTCGGCCCCTACAAAGCCCATGTATAGAAAGTACTGGGCTGTACAGGCAGCGAAAGAGATGATCCCTTTGCCTACAATGTAATCAATCAATATCTTAGGTACAATAGTGGAAATATACATCATGTCGATGATGGAGAGGTGGCTGAGGAGGAAATACATGGGGGTGTGAAGATGAGGGTCTATGTGAATGAGAAAGATCATGACTCCATTGGACACTAAGGCCAGGAAGAACACGGCACAAATAACACTGAAGAGGAATCCCGAGGCTTTGTGAGTAAAGAGCCCCACAAAGGTGAAGTCACTGGGGATGGTTTTGTTTCCATCCATGTGTTTATATCTGAGCTGCAAGTACAAAGAGAGAAGGAGGAGTTAAATGAAAATTCCAAAGGTAAGAGTAATCATTACAAATGTATGAGATCCTTAAATTAAACTTCTTTGTCTGATGCCAAGTGCTGTCTGGGAAGTCCATTGTAACTTCCCTTTTGGCCATATCTTCTTGTTGAAGAGTAACCTGAAAGTCAGGGCTCCTGGCATGAAATTGAGTGGATATTTGATAAACAGTTCTTTATGCAAAATAAGTTTGATTATTATTGCATAGTATTTGGGTCCTATAGAGATGGCTTCTCCTCCTCCTCTTCCTCCTCCTCCTTCTCTTCCTTCTTCCCCTTCTTGACTACAATATGATTGCTTAAAATATGTATTCAACAGCAAAACAAAAGTGTTAAATTAATTTTATACAGCCAAGTAACTTAGAACAATATTTGATCAGATTGTGAATTCTCTTCACAGTTTAAAAACGTGCCAATCCAAGGCTGGAAATTAATTTGGCTCAGCAGATAAGGAAGGTCACCATGAAGCTTGATAACCCAAATTTGAGCAGTAGAACTCATGATGGAAGGAGAGAACTGACTCCTGAAAGTTGTCTTCTGATGTCCATATGCATGCCATGATACCCCCATATATGATAGATAGATAGATAAATAAATAAATAAATGTAATAATATTTTTAAAAGAAATATAAAAAACTTTGCCAATTCCACTAGAAATAACTATGAAGCTGTGGACTCTATTGAAAACTATAATAAGTTGTAGTGAGTGGGATAAAAATATCACTCATTATTGACCATGTTAGCCAATTTCTCATTAATATACTGCTATATCTTGTTTTTGCACTGATACAATTGCAATAATTTTGCTTATATTGTAGTAGACATCAGAGAGTGTTTTCTTGCACTTTAATATCTCCTTGGAAGATAAACACTGAAAGCAGTAGCAGAGGAGGGAAATATGTTTGGCTAGTGCTAATAAGAGCTACAGTGGAAACATCACAGACAGTAAAAGAGGATGGACATAAAACTCCCGTTAGTAGACTTGAATTTGGGCTTTTACTACAGAATAGAAGACAGTAGTATACCCTTAAGCATAACAGAGCTCAGACTATTGAAGAAACAAAAGTCAACTCAGGAAGAGAACCGACTTTGAGGGAGGAGCTGAGGGCTAAGCTCAGTGGTAGGGCATTTACTTAGTATGCATGAGGCCCTGGGTCCATCTTAGCACCGTATTAAACAAATAAACAACTGTGCAATAGATGGTGAGGGCTAGGTAGTCAGTTTCTCAAAGTAAGTGGGCCAGAGCATGGAGAACAAATTAATTTTTAAGTATTACCAATGGAATGAATTGCAGTTCAATAATTACGTAACACCACATTTTAACATATTTACAGAACATTTAACATTTTGTCTGGATCTTTTAAGAAATTCCCCCCTTTCAACATTTGTGCTATTTATCATCACCATATTTATCATCAACGTCATTATTACTTTAACATTTCTCTTAACCTTTAAGGTTTGCAAGAGGAAAACATACATCTAGGTCTGACAGCCACAGTTCCGGCTGTGCCTTTGACCACCAGTCTCCTTAAACATCTGGGACACTTTTGCTCTCAAAAGTGATTTATTCTTGATTTATTGAGCCAATCATAAGCTCTAGAGAAGGTGATGTGACAAAAAGCTTGAAGGTTCTTCCAGTTGGGGAGCACACAGGGTCCCCGGAAGGATGAGCATCAATGTGAATGAAAGACTCACTGAGGGAAAGGACGAAAACCAAAGCATTCTGTAGACTGGATACAAATTCGGTATGACAAAACACAGGCAACGAGAGCGAAAATGTATTGGAATATTTCAAATTAAAGACCTCCATGATAGGGTTGTTCTTCAGTGACAGTTTGATATGTACAAGACTTTTGGCTCCACTCTATCCCCAGTAATTAATAATAATAATGATAATGATAATAATAATAATAATAATAATAAACAAAGAACAATCATCTGAAGGACAAAGAAAGCAATCAACAACGGAGAAACCATTTATAAGACAGAAAAAACTTTGAAAAATGTCACAATAAAACTTCACTTTTTTGTACTAAAAATGAAAATAAATTTTAATTTTTTAAAATATTTATTTATTTATTTTAGTGCATATGAGTGCTCTATCTGCATATACACCTGCATGCCAGAGGAGGGCATCAGATCACATTATAGATGGTTGTGAGCCACTATGTGTTTGTTGGGAATTAAACTCAGAACCTCCGGAACAGCAGCTACTGCTCTTACACTAAGCCATCTTGCCAACTTCGAAATATTTTTTTAAGACAGTAAACTAATCAAAGTTGAGGACAGATGTTTAAACTATTTCTTTACATTTTTTGAAATTAGAATATAATGATAACATTTCCCTCTTCCCTTTCCTCCCTCTGTAATCTCCCATACATCCCACTGTCTGTCTGTGTATTTATTTATATATAAATATATGTGTTTATATATTTTAGACATATATATATTTCTAAATATAACATGCTCAGTCCATATAATGTAACTCGAATGGATGTTTTCAGGGATGACCTTTGCTCCTGGATAACAATTGGTGTGCACTTCCCTGGAGAAGACCACCTCTCTAACTCCAAGCTTTTCTCAGGTGCTTATAGGTCATTTTTCTGTTTTTTTTTTGTCTTTTTGTTTGTTTATTTCAAAACAGCATCTCACTATGAAGGTCTAGTTATCCTAGAGCTCACTATGTAGATAAGGCTGACCTTAAACTCAGAGATCTACCTGCCTCTGCCTCTGCCTCTGCCTCTGCCTCTGCCTCTGCCTCTGCCTCTGCCTCTGCCTCTGCCTCTGCCTCTGCCTCTGCCTCTGCCTCTGCCTCTGCCTCTGCCTCTGCCTCTGCCTCTGCCTCTGCCTCTGCCTCTGCCTCTGCCTCCTGAGTGCTGCAATTAAAGGTGTGCACCACCATACCCTATCCACGTGTAGTTCTTTGTGTAGGATTGGGGACAAAAATACTTTTAAAGACAAATCATACATGACTTTCAGAGGCCTGGGATATGACCTTGGTTGCAGAGCGTGTGTCTAGCTTAACAAATAATGTTCTCATTGCTGTGGATAAATAACGAAGAAGATGCAACATAAAGGAAAGGGTAATTTCCATGCATCTCTAAGGATGCAGCTCATCATGTCTGTGAAGGCATGGCTGTAAGTGATAGATTTCAGCTGTGGTGGAAAGTACTCGTTCACACCTGGGCACATCAGGAAACACAGATGGTACAGACATACAAGCCAGATTATACATCTCATAGCCTGACTCCCAGATGTGCCCACCTTGCAAAAATTCCACAAATCCTACCCCTACAAACATCTGGAGACTAAGTATTTAAACACACGTTTTGGGGAATATTTTATATCCAAACACTTCATGCATATGGCCCTGGATTTTATCCACAGCACCACAAAAAGCATTCACAAAATGCTCAGTATCATCAGGGAAATTTAAATCAAAACCATGATGCGGTCTCATCGCCAGTTATAATGGCTAGTGTCATAACGACAGCTACCTTCCCATATTCACTGCAGCACAGTCTTGCAGTGTATGAAACTCACCTAACTGTCCAAATAGGAAAGAGTGAGTAAGGATACAGGCATACAGGATATGTGTACACACACACACACACACACACACACACACACACACACACACCAGAATACAGCAGCTAGGACATAACTTGGATGAAGTGACATTAACTTACACATGCTTTTTCTCATATGCAGAACCTAAAATTATTGACACCCTAGAAGTTCAGAGTAGATAGATCTAGTGGATAGCAAGGACAAGGAAAGGGTCAAGGGTGTGGAGATTGGTCACCTTCGTATAGAAAGTAGAGTTGTATATGAAGAACAAGTTTTGTGATTATGTCAGGACAACCAAGGTGAACAAGAGTTTATTGTGCAAAGTACCTGGAAAAGAAGAATTCGATGTTCTCATCACACACACACAAGTATGTACAAGTGGATGGGGGACATTTGCAGAAATGATAATGGTAATTTTTAAGGTTTTTTCACTACACTACACATATACACACCAACCTATCGCTCTGTACTGAAGTGCAAGTAACACGTGCTACATGTATCCTAATGAGTTTGAGAGGAATCGGGAGGCGTAGTAAGAGTTGAGGGTGAAAAAGGAAGAGGTAGAAATGATGTACATGTAGTACTCATAGAGGTATACGATGTACATGTAGTACTCATATAGGAAACTTGACAAATAGACTTAAGTTAAAAATATGCAACAGACATTCGTGGGCTTTAAGGTAAATGCAGAAGCTGATGTTGGTCTGTGCAGGCCCATTAAAGGGACCGTGTTCACCAGTGCAGTTCACCTCATCTCAAGTCGCTAGAGTCTGGATTTGCATCGCTGCTTGGTACTCACTATGGGTTGCTATGGAACCAGACCTGTGGGAGAGAGAACCTCCCACCTTCATCACCTGTTGAGAGACGGAATGCCACCAGTACGGCAGGACTAAAAAAAGATGGAGGGTAAGAGTAGATACATGGGTACAGGGATGCTTGGACACTCAAGTGTTCAGTCAGGCTAACTTGTGTACATCCTAAAAGCCAGTTTCTACTGGACAAACTTTATCGTGGCATTCACTTGCACTGTCATGCAAAAGACATTGGATAAAGGGCCATCACACATGGCACTGTGGCCTCCCTGTGGTGGTTTTGGGTGGGGGGAGGTGGGTCCTGTGGCTGAGGGCTGGGGTGGGTGGGTATCACCTGTCTTTGAGACTTACTCCATCTCCAAGGACTCCATTCAGACCTCCCTGATGTTCACAATGGGTGGATTTGGCACTGCCCTCCGCAAACTTTTTCTTAAGTAAGTCACTTGTCAAGATAGCATACACACTATCCATCCCAGTAAAAGGAACCTCCTCACTCAAAATGAAATCAATGGATAAATAAATGAATAAAATAAAAAATATTTCTTTGAAATGAGGATAAGATTTACCCAAATTTCTCCATGCTAATAATGATTGGAAAAAATGATTTAAGAAAAATAAACAATTAAACCATAGATAATGCAAGAACAATGTATATATATGGAAATATGTTAGGTTTATATAAATATAAATGCAAATTCCAATGAAGCTGTTTATGTGTTCATGAGCATGTGTATATATGACATGCATGCATGTTAAATATTGGTACAATGTATACACATGCATATATAAATAAAGTCTAAAAATGCTATCCAGTTTGGAAGACATGGGATTTTTTTTTAAATAATGAAATTATGATCCTTTCAATTTACTACTTGAGATAACTATTTAAAATATCCCTAAGATTAAAGTTAGAGCTTTTGTCTCTCATCTTGTGAAAAACAAAGAAATCAACTAAAACGAATTAAAGACTTAGATATGAAAGTCTGAAGGTTTGGAGTTACCTGGAGGAAACTTCAACATGTAGTTACAAGGCTCTGCAGTTGTCCAGTAGCCCAGAAAATCACAAGTCAAAACAACACACCACATTAAATTAAAAACACTGCGCAATGGAAGATACAAGTGAAGACAGCTTCCAAACAGAAGACTTCGCAAGCTACCCATTTACTGCGTATCAACAAGCAGAACAAACACAGAACTCAGAAAACCAAGCACCAAGACGCCAAATCATCCAATCAATAAATGGTCGAATGAAGAAATAGTTCTCAAAGGAAGTAAAAATTATCAACTGACACATTTTAAAGATGTTTAACACCTTTACCCATCAGGGAAACACAATGATATTACACTGAGATCCATTTTACTCTATGTCTATCATCAAGAAAAATTAAAAATTAAGAACACAGGAACTGGTAAACCTCAGGAAACAAGATACCCTTGTCTTAAATTATTGTAGCCACCTTAGAAATCATTCTGGAAGTTCCTTACAAAACTGACAGTCGAAATACAAAATGAGCCAGCTATATTATTGCTCTGTCCTTACACATATCAAAGCCAGATATACATGGCAAAGATATTCTTACCTGTGTTTTAACCCTACTGGTTATAAGAGCAAAGTCACAGAATGAACTTCAGTGTTAATCATTGGTTGGATGGGTAGAAAATACGGTACATAGGAAGAAACCTCCATTTTTATCCATTCTGGTGAGCCAGCAACCCAAGACCCAAGAAAGTGGTCTACCACAGAGAGGCGTTTTCTAGCTCCCCCAGTGGAGTTTTGTCAGCCAGAATGTAGAATGAATTTGCAGGAAACAAAGTTGGAGCTGCAAAGCGTGGTAAATGAAACAGTTCAGATCCAGGAAGGCAAGCACTGAGTGCGTCCCTTTTCATATGCCGGATACAGTGGGGTGGAGAAGCAGAAAACGAGGTCATCTATGCAAGAGGGGGGAGAGGAGCAAACGGTGAAAGAAGGGAAAGGAGGGGAGCGTTATAACGGGAGTGGTCGGAAACCAAACAGGGAAATAATGAAACTAACAGAGGTTAGGAATCAAATGGAACTAACAGATAACTACAGAACATTTCACCCCAACACAAAAGAATAGACCTTCTCATCAGCACCTCCTAGAACCTTCTGGGAAGAAGCAAAGAAATTATTGACTTTCAAGAATTCAACGAAAATGAAGGCACAACATACTCAAACTCATGGGACACAATGAGAACAGTGTTAAAAGGAGAGTTCATAGCATTTAGTGCCTACATAAAGAAATTGGAGAGCTCTCATGCTATTTATAACCATCCACAACTATGAAACGATCTCACATATGAATATTGTCTCACCTCAGCAGTTCACTAATATCTACACATATACAAACCTGTCTGTATATGTCCACTGCCCTCTTCTCTACAACTTTCTGCAGTAATTGTTGGGTAAAGATTAAGTCTTGAATGCAGTTCATAGGTTGGTAAGAGATCTGGTCACAGGGCTTTGGGCTCTCCAGTGATTTCAATCACTGATGCTTGGCTTTTGGGAAACAAACTGACTGAGGAGCTCTCTGCTCACAACAGTCTCCCCATCTCCTCACCTCATCTGTCTGAGCAGTTTCAGGTCTTGACTGCTCTATGTGTATTTCAGGAAGCCATCCCGGGGAGCATAACTGCTCCACGTGTTTCATCATATGCCAGCAAGCTCATTTCAACGGTACCAACAAAGTGTCATTGCAATAACAACACAAACTGAAATAGCTGGTACAGCTACTAAAACTTGGAGACATCTAAAGCTAAAAGCTAATAAAATTGCAGTCTTAAACTCCAACAGAAATTCTTCTAGGAAATTATAAAATGATTCTAAAATGCAGTCTGAAGAATACTAATTGTTTTCTCCCCTCTGGGAGGATCTAAAAACATAACTACAACCCACAAAATGCAACAAAATGACAGAAACTAACAACTGGACAGAAAAAGAGGGTCTAGAAATAATTATCAAACCTGCCAAAGAAACTATACAAAATCCCCATAATTGATATGTTGATTTTTCTTCACATGCGTAACTCAAAAATCATTTGACAGATTCTACAATATGTAGATGGAAAAAAATTTGAAGCTTCACGGTGGAGAATAGGACTTTTACATACTAAAATCTTTAGACAAAGTGCGTCAAAATGTAAAAGTAAAAATACATATTTAAAAACAAATTTTGTATACTGTTTAAATCTCTTTAGCAAAGTATACTATTTTAATGGAAGTGTGTGTGTGTGTGTGTGTAAGCCAACAAGTTTCACATTGCCAAACTATCAACAGAATATTTCTATGCAATATAGCAAAGTGACAAAGAACATATGCATATTTGAATCTATGCATATGGGTACATGTCTGTACATGTTCGTGTGTGAATTACAGCATCATTTATGAGTTTCAAGTTGAGCTGCGTCACACATTGCTACTGTGAGTTTAAACGAACAATTTTGTGAGACTGGCAAAATGTGTTAAAGTCATTTAAAGATCATCTATCTATGCTTTAGCTGCTTTTAGGACTTTAGTCTAAAGCATAAACTGCATAACATAAAGCCAAGGCACAGGTATAGGTGAAAATAATCAACAAACCTTTAAAATTCATAGTGAAAATAAATTCAAACTATTTTAAGTAGTATTTCAAGTTTACTAAATTAAGCATTGTTCAATCTTCATTGAACTTACCAATGATAATGGTGGTTTGTTGATTTGTAGACATGCACACAGTATGTCTGAGCAAGAAACAGGTCTGTAACTGTATAAAAAATAACAATTTTCTGCATTCGCCCTAACAGGTGTTAAGTTGGAATAGGGAAAAAAAATGAGCCATGTGTCAGAAATGAGACTCAGAAACTCCACTGGGATGAACAGAGATGGAATGGCTAGGAATACACTTTCTCAAAGCATGCTGGGCCAATTTACTTAGTTGAATGATATTAACTATATGTTATGCTTTGAATCCTAATAAAACTAGAAGCTGCTGTTTGACAGTGGTTGTGAGGACACTGCCCACTTCTTTATAGCGCTCTGACTTCTGTCCAAGAGAAATCCTCACTGCCCCTGTCCCCAGGATATGTCTTTATATTTCTTCTACAAGTCATATTGATGTCCCGAGTTACTGACTCCACGTTTATATACCTTTAAATGCATTGTGTTTGATGACGCAGTCCTCTTCAAATGGTCTCTACATCCACAGTCTTTAGCCAGTCAATACACTGATCACTTTTAGAATTTAATGACTCTATAGGCAATCAATTTCCACCCCTGACTCGATACTCTTAAATGAGAGAACAAGGGCCTAAAGATGTGAATGTTTACCTTGTTCTTTATGAGCTCACCTCACAGAAAGAACTAACCGGAGTCTGAAAAAAGACCTTGAGATCAGAAAGAAAGCTGACAGCAGTAATCAGAGGCAGGAAAAACGCGCCGCTCATTTGCTCTCTTCTAACTCCATGGGGTAAGTCGAGCCTGTGGTTTCAGTGCAGTATAACTGATGACATCTGACCAACCTATACCATATCACAGTGGGAGGGCTTCTATTCTCCAGATCCACTTCTTGGTGTATCCTGAATGGGTCAAAAGCAATAAATAAAACCTGTCCCCATTATAGCAGCTGGCAGTATCACAAAGCCTGCAAGGTGATCCATCCTCTGTCCAGTCCAGCTACTGTGTACTGAAGTCAGGTTTGTCTCTCAGACAGGCGAATTCTTCATTTGGCACATAGAGTGCCAGAACGTTTGAAAAATTTCCCATCTTTCTACTGTTATGTTCTACTGTAGACTGTAAATATTTCACTCTTATTAGAAGTGTATCTGAGTGAGCTAGAAATTCACTTCTGTGTTTGAGAGCTAGGCTTTGGACTGAAGATTTTACTGTATTGTATCCAAACAAACAATTTATCTCCGTACTCCTGGATATGCTATGTCTGGTTCCGACCCAGCTTCGGCAAAGTGAGTATCATTGTTACGTCAACAGAAAAGACCTTACTTCACAGCTCTATCCAATGGGATTATATTCTTCTCTCGCCAGTGTCTCTGTGTGTCAAACTTAGAGAAAGTCCATATCACTTCAAAGAGTACAGATTATCTGAATGATCTCAAATGGGCAATCTATCTTACCCATAGTTCTACCTAGACATGATCCAAGGCAGATGTGTGACCTCGCAATCAAAATGGAGGTGAAGGATGATGACAACACTGAATCACTTTTAGGTATAAGATAGTTCGAAAGAGAAATATTGTTTAAAGCTAAAGCAGTTATGATAAACTTCAGAAGACATATGAAATTGAAAAGATAAAAGAACCCCCCCTTTCTCTCTCTCTCTCTCTCTCTCTCTCTCTCTCTCTCTCTCTGACACACACACACACACACACACACACACACACACACACACACACGATAATGATGATCTAGCTGAAATGAACATCAAGGAAGGAGAGGGTTACTTAGATCTGTGAAGATGGCCACTCACCTGAGCCATTAGCTTTCACTTGATCACCACACAAGGTCGGGGCACACAGCATTAGGCAACCAAGGAAAGGAAAGTTTAAATAACTTAGAAAATGTCATCATAATAAGCCTGAAATGTCTCCCAGGAGAAAAACGTCTGAGAATCCAGTGGGTATCAATTAAACTGCCCCAGCCTGAAAGCAGACCCTTCACTCACTATGTCAGATAGCAAGTAGAGAATGGGCGCTGAAGCAGCTGACTGGGCCATCTTCCCTTCAGCTGTTTCATGTTCAATTAACAGCTTGAGGATAACTGTTTACTAGACGTTTCCTCATAAGAATCCTTATGTCTCTCATTTCTCTAGAGTTTAACTTAGTGGTGTTTGGAGTGTTGCCAAGCAGAAGAAGCAGTTCCTGTGTTTAGTTGGTCATATTAGTTAGGACTCTAGTGCCCCCGTTTTCCTCTTCTATGAAGTAGCTTCCCAATGACATCATTCAGTAACTAAATACAAATAAGTAAAGTTTTTTTTTTTTTAACAGACATTAGATGGGTAGTGCGGGGCTCTTTTCAAACACGTTTGATACACTTCATGCCTTCCCCTCATAGCCACCTCTTATGCCCACCTCTCGTGCCTACCCCTCATGCTGCACCTCAGTCCCACTCCTCCCGCCTGTCTCTCATGCCACATTTGTTTCACCACTTCTCTTCCCATTCACACTAGGCTCCCCTGCTCCCGTGGACAGTTTCAATCCAATTTAACGTCATCAATGCCCATACGATTTTATATATTTATAAATCCTAGGACCCCAGAAGGAGAGAAAATGTGATATTTGTCTTTTTTGAGACTGACTGAATTCACTTAATATAGCTATTTCCAGTTGGGTCCATTTCCCCATAAATGGCACAATTTCATTCTTATGAGAAAAAAAAAATCAGTCTTACACACATACCACATTCTCATGATTGTGACTCTGTTACTGGGTGATTTGTAGCATTTTGAAGCCTTCCATGTTGACTCAGATTGGCTGGACTAGCTGACACTATTCACTAGAGTGTAAGGTCCCTTTATCCATATCCCAACCAGCACTCGTCACTTTGTCTTCTTTCCTTTCCTTTTTTTCTTTTATTGGATTTTGCATTTACATTTTAAAGGTTATCTCCTTTCCAGGTTTCCCCTCCAGAAACCCTCTTTCCCATCCTCCCTATCCCTGCTTCTATGAGGGTGCTCCCTCACCCATCCACTCCCCCTGACACTCTCAGACACTGGGGCATCGAGTCTTGACAGGACCAAGGGCCTCTCCTCCCATTGATGCCCCACAAGGTCATCCTTTGCTACATATGCAGATGGAGTCATAGGTCCATCCCTGTGTTCTCTTGGGATGGTGGTTTAAGTCCCTGGGAGCTCTGGGGTGTCTGGTTAGTTGATGTTGTTGTTGTTCTTATGGGGATGCAAACCCCTTCAGCTCTCCTTCACTCCTTTCTCTCACTCCTCCATTGGGGACACTGTTCTCAGTTCAATGGTTGCCTGCTAGCACACACCGCAATTTGTCAGGTTCTGGCAGAGTCTCTCAGAAGGCAGCTATATCAGGCTCCTGTCAACATGCACTTCTTGGCATCTACAATATTGTCTGGGTTTGGTTTCTGTATATGGGATGGATCCCCCAGATGGGGCAGTCTCTGGATCCTTCAGTCTTTCCTTCAGTCTCTGCTCCATACTTTGTCACCATATTTCCTCCTGTGGGTATTTTTATTCTCTTCTCAGAAGGTCTGAAGCATCCACACTTTCCTTCTTGAGCTTCATGTGGTTCATGAATTGTATTTTGGATATTGCGAGCTTTGGGCTATTATCTACTTATCTGTGAGTATATACTGTGTGTGTTCTTTTGTGATTGGGTTACCTCACACAGGATGATCTTTTCTAGTTCAATCCATCTGCCTATGAATTTCATGAAGTCATTGTTTTTAATAGCTGAGTAGTACTCCATTGTGTAAATGTAACACATTTTCAGTATCCATTCCTCTATTGAAGGACATTTGGGTTCTTTCCAGCTTCTGGCTATTATAAATAAGGCTGCTATGAATATAGTGGAGCATGTGTTCTTGTTATATGTTGGAGCATCTTTTGGGTATATGCCCAGAAGTGGTATAGCTGGATCCTCAGGTAGTACTATATCCAATTTTCTGAGGAACCTCCAGACTGATTTCCAGAGTGCTTGCACCAGCTTGCAATTTCACCAACAATGAAGGAGTGTTCTTTCTCCACATCTTCGCCAGCATCTGCTGTCACCTGAGTTTTTGATCTTAGCCATTCTGACTGGTGTGAGGTGGAATCTCAGAATTGTTTTGATTTGCATTTCCCTGATGACTAAGGATGTTAATGAGGGACATTCTCAATGAGATGAGATATAATCTCATTGTAGTCTTTGAATTTCTCTAATGGCCAGTGAGGTTGAACATTACTTTCATGTGTTTATTGAACATTTGTATTTCATCTTTTGAAACTAGTCTGCTGATGTCGTTAACCCATTTTTCATCAGTTCAACAGAGACAATGAGCAGTCTTCTAAGAAAACAGACCAGGCCACTTTTTGTTTAATAGTTGAACTAAAGTGACAATTCAGAACAAATTGTTAAAAAAAACACTTTACCCTTAATTGAGAGTTCATATTCCATAAAGAATATACAATTTTACAGTCAGTTTTTAAAAAATATTTATGTATATTATGTATTATGTATGTATATATATGTATGTTTTATGTGCATGCACATTTGTATGCTAAGACGAGAGCATCAGATCCCTACAGTTATAGCCAGGTGTAAGCTGACATGTGGTGCTGGGAATTGAACTCAGGACCTTTGCAATGGTAGCCAGTATGCTTAACCCCCGAGCCATCTCCCTGAGTCATCTCTCCAGGTCTACAAAGTAGTTTTCCCTTTTTCTTTTTAAAGGTAGTAAGTAATTTTGTAATAACTGAAGACTAAGGGAACTCCTCTTCATGTGGGGTCCCATTGAACAAACAGAAACCTTTGGAGAAGTAAATTTGTTAAAGAGATGTGCCAGGAGGGGCTTCATATGTCAGGACTTTTCTCTCCCCTTGTCCACTAAGAAGAAATCCAGAAAGCCCGTGTTTTAGTTAAAGAACTAATGGTAACCACCAAGGGGACATGGTGTCTATGCAAAACCAGACAGTTTTCACCTAAAAGAGGATAAGAGATAATTTATTTTGAGGATAAATATAAGTGACTATTGGCTGGGAAAAGTGTTCCAATGTTGTAACTATTTGACATTTTAAAAAATATCAATACCATAATATCATAGATCAAAAGGCACTTTTGAAATATACTAGTCCAACAGTAAGTAACTGAACCCCAACTGAAGAAATCCCAGCTATAAGATAAGCAGTAGGAGGCAGAGAAAAGGCTGAAACTTCTTATCCTCCCATATCTATCTTCCCAGTTTTATTCAATTCTTGGACCTGAACCCAGGAGTTTACACATATTAAGCAAGCCACTCACCAACTAAGCTATATTTCCAACTGCCTGTACTTTATTATTGAAAAGGAAATTTTAAGAAGTGAATAGTAGAAAGCCAAACATAACAGAATTGAAGGAATGAAGTAAACTAACATATATACAAGAAGTTCACGTGGATACCATACAAATATCATGTAATTAATAAAACATTTAAGTCAGGATACAAGTTCATATTTTCTTGAACAAGAAAGTTCATATTTTCAATGGATTGGAAAATTTCTTGATTGCTGATAATTGCTCTAGTTCCAAGAGGTAGATGTTTTAAGTAGACTTCTTGTTTGGAAGCAATATTATTCACTGAGAATTGCACATGTGTGTACATAACCTGGAGTAAGTGCACAAACAAAAAAGCAAAAACCACCACAGGAGGGGAGAGTGTTAGCGAGGATATGAGCAGAATACAGGTACTATGAAAGCAGAAATGAAAGATGGGGTTTTAGTTGGGGATGGGGAATAGTAGAAAATAGGGAGGGGGAGGGAAGAGTGATACTAAGGGTATTTGAAAAGGCCAAAGGGAATTATATCATTTTATGTTACCTAAAGTTATGTATAATATATATGTGTATATATATATATATGTATTGTACTTATATATATATATGTACAATACACATGGATGCATATGGACTTGCACACACACACACACACACACACACACACACACACCAGAACAAAGATGCAATTATTTGTTTAATTACAACTTCAACTGAACATGCACATGGCTATGAATTAATGTGTCTTATGGACAGTGGTAAATATTAAGGCTATAGCAAGTTGATTGGTCAAAAATCTTAAGCTGTATCTGCTAAAAGCGGTAGCTGAATTTGTTAAGGAAGTATTGTAGAAGGAAATCATCCAGGGTATTCACAAGGGTCACTTGTACATGCACATCCCATTGCTTTATATTATGTGTCTGTTTTTGCCAGCAGAACACTATGTCTGATTGTCATAGGAACTTTTGGCCATCCTGATCAGTTTCCTTACATAGATGTTCAGTTAAGTTTATTATAGTAACCTTCTTTGTGGCTTAGGACCTGTTCCCTTAAAATTGGTATTAAAGTTCTGGTAACTAAGCCCCAAAGGAAAAAAAAAAGGAAACAAAAATTCTATCCATCGATCCAGAGGTGGAAGAACTACCACTGCCCTATTTTCCTGGAAGAACGGTGACCCCGTCATGGGCATCAGCTTCATCCTAGGAAACTTTTCCTTTTCTTTCCCTACAGTGTCTCCCTGGCACACCTGCAGTGGCTCTAATTATTCTCTTTGTTCCCTGAATATTCCCAACGTCACTTAAACCTTCATGGTCCCCCCTCCTCTATGTTCCTAGACTCACAAGGGTCTTTTTCAGCCAAAGGGTCCGAGAATCCCTAAACCTTACTTATTATATATGTTCCCTTCTGGACCAGTAACCTGTACAACTGGAGCTCACAGTCACTCCCTTCTTTGAGAAGCCTCACACACCCTTCTCTGTTTTAAAGACTTTTTAATACCCATAACACTGCTTGGCATGCTTGCCAACAGTTACTGGCCATTGAGTTCACATTGGAAGAAAGGGACTGAATAAAATTGGAAACCAAAAAAGTGGCACTGGGTCAGAAAGATCTCTGACTGATAATGCTGCATACTGAGAGTGTGTTTCCATCCAACATAATGGCACTGGGGTCCTGGCCAAGGAAATGAAGTGTTAGACATCTATTGCCAGGTTTTCTGGCTAAACTCTGAGCAGCCCACAAACCTGTCAGAGGTCAGTAAGGTCACAAAGGGGACTCAGTGCATCCTCCTGTATCCCTATAGTGCCCCCTAGAGGCTTATCATGCCTATACCCTCATAGACCCAGATGCATTGGAGAATCAGCTAGTATTCCACATTGCTCTTGCCACTCACTTGGCCCCAGATATTAGAAGTTACAAAATTTAGAGGGATTTGAAGTATGACTAGGTTTCAGTGTCTGAAGGTAGCTCATAATGTGTTTAATAACAGAAATAATTGAAAGCCAAATGGACAAGAGACTTACCAAGGCCATAGTGGCATTCTTATGAGAAAGTTTGAGTAATAAACAAGTCTGGTGCAACAGGCAAGAAGGGGGCCAGGAGACAAGCAAGCCACAACAGAGAAAGGCCAATGTCCCTACTGTATGGAAAAGGAAAAAGGAAGTTGGAAAGGTAAGTACTCTAATTGGAAGTATAAGGCCCTGTAAGAACTATAGCTTTAAAAGTGACATCAACCATACTTCTACACTTTAAGTCCCCAGGAGTCTAAGGTAATACTTAAAGTTGACAATGAAGCAATTGACTACTTAATAGACACTAGGTTGATATTTTCATTCTTTAAGAATCCCCTAGGCCAACTGACTGATCAAAAGATTGTAGTCCAAAGTGCAACAAAAACTCCCTTACCATCTCTAGACTACCACCCATTCCATTGGCCTAGAGAAGGGGACAATAACTCATATGTTATTGGTCATGTCTGATTGCAGCTATCCCCTGCTGTAATGAGACCTCTTGCTTAAACTGAAAGGTACTGTCATCTCGAATAGCGAGACACACTTAGACTTCCAGATAAAAAAATGCAGATAGATAAATAAATAGATATAAAGATAGATGGATGGATAGATAGATGGATGGATGGATAGATAGATAGATAGATAGATAGATAGATAGATAGATAGATAGAGATGTGTCTTGTCATCTGTCAAAAGAATATCTTTTGGCTGAAAGTCTTGCTCCAAATCAAAAATACAGATGGACTTTCTCAGATTTTTAGCAAAGATTCCCAAGGATATGGGTAGAAACTAAGCCCCTAGTACTGGCCCTAAAGTGAGTTCCTATAATTGTTCAACTAACCAGTTCAGTTACCCTTGTCAGATTAAAAAAACAGGAACTATATTCCATATTACTGGCTTAGAGAGACAGGTATCCTGGTGCCCTGCCAGTCTCCCTGGAATGCATTCCTCCTGTCTATGCTCTGATTACATACTATAGTGGTTAATTGTTAATCTGCTCTGGCTTCCAGTGAGTGACTGTGCTTCCAGCCACCTACCAGAGTTCTCTGGATTCACGAATGAAAAGACACAGACACAGACATGGACAGACACACACACACACACACACACACACACACACACACACACACACACGTCAGCTTAATTTTGATATGCATTGACCAGTTCAATGGTTGGTCACTTCCATTGTACATACTCTCCTCCCGAGTTAACACCTTCTAAATCTATATTTTATCTTTGCTACCCTAGACACAAGGGGCCCCTTTCCCAGATTCTTACACGTCAGCAGGTCTTTAAGTCTCATCCCTCTGCTTCCCTATCATGGTGACTCCATCCTATGCCTGTCTCATGGTGGAAATCCTTCTTTATCTCCCCCATGTTTCTTGTCCAGGAATCCTGAAAGTCCTCCCTCTTTCACTCTACCCAGTCATTGTCTTTGTCTCTTTATTGATTAATCAAAAACCAATGGGAGATAGGGATCCTCAGCAACTGGACATGTAGATTCCCATCAGATTTGGGGAGCCAAACTAAGGCAAAGCATTAGAACCAATCCCTAACAATAGACCAGTTCAAGATCTGAGGGAAGTGAATAAGAGACTTGAGATTATCTACTCCACAGTTCCAAGCCCATATACTCATGAGTAGGATCCTCCAGGAAAACAGGGGTAGACTGTCCTGGACCAGAAAGATACATTGTTTCTTCTCCCATTGGCAGAGGTGATAAAACCTAGTTTTACTTTTAAATGACAGAATCAAAGGAAGGTTAAAGTAGGCAATGTATTTAGACCAGGTTCTCCCAAGGATTTAAAAATTCTCCAGCTCTGTGATGAGAGACGTTTTGATCTGACCTCCTGTCAGAAGTTTCCCAGAACCATCCTCTTACAATGTGTTCATGACCTCCTCCTAGTTTCTGAACCTGAACTAGATTGTAAAGGGGTCACTGAGGGACTGCTGCAAGAGGTTTGTACCTATGGAATATCAGATAAGGAAGTCCAACTTTGTATATCAGAGGCTACATATCTTGGCTAGCAATTGAGGGGAGGCAAAGGAGCTTGTCTTGGAGAAGGATTGCTGCTGCCACCTTTCACATCCCAACTACAAAGACTAAGAGACAGCTTGTAGAGTTCCTCAGTGTGGTTAGGTATTGCGTCCCCTAGATCCCAGGGTTTGTAGAAATAGCAAAGCCTCTATACACCAGCACTGAGCTCCTAATCTGGGCTGAGACTAAACAAAAGGTGTTTTAGGCTTTAAAGACATCTGACTTTGGCTCCAGCCCTAGTACTTCAAGATGTCTCAAACCTTTTCATCTGTTTGTCCATGAAGTAAATTGTATTGCAAAAGCTGTTTAAACACAAACTTTAGGGTCATGAAAATGCTCTGTGTCATACCTGTCCAAGCTTTTGGGCCCTGAAGCCTCGGGGTGGCCAAGTTGTCTAAGAGCTGTAATGGCTACCACTATTTTATTAAAAGAAGCAGAGAAGTTAACTCTGGGTCAGTATTTATACTCATAGCACCTTATGCAGTTGGAGCCCTCCTCCAAGGAACGTCAGAATGCTGGCTGTTTAATTTTCATATGACCTAGTACCATGCCCTACTACTGGACAATCCTAGGGTCCAATTTGAGCAACCAATTGTGATTGATCCTGTTGTGTTCTTGCTGATGATGAGCCCTAGATGCTCATCTGTGATTTGTCTTGAGGTAGCAACCATGGTCAAGAGGTTCTATCTAGACCTAATGAATAACTTCCTAAAAGATTCTGATGCAGTGCTCTACAGTGATGGGACCATGCACACATGGACTTTACTGGTTATTATAACTGAAATGATTTGGACCCAAACTTTAGGGCCATGTACCTTGGCCCAGAGAACAGAACTGATCACTCTCACCCTGACTGTCAGATAGGGAAAAGGAAAGTCTATCACTATATACATGGACAGTTACTATGCTTTTGCTACTGCACACATCCATGGTATAATCTGTAGGGAAAGTGGGCTCCTCACTTCTGGGGGGAAAAGGATATTAAAAACAAAGAGGAAGTCTTGGTTATCCTACAGGCTATTTGGATTCCCCCATGAGTTGACATCCTAGACAACGAGATGACTCTCTTAAGACAAGAGTTAGCCAGAACACTGACCTGGCTGCCCAAAAAGTGGCCCCAAGACCAGCAGAGCCTACTGATATTCTGGTGACATCCCTTGATGCAGTTTTGCCCAGGATTCCATGGTTTAACCAAGAGGAAATAAAGGATGCAAAAAGAAGGAATGGATGGGGTTGGGGATTTAGCTCAGTGGTAGAACGCTTGCCTAGGAAGCGCAAGGCCCTGGGTTCAGTCCCCAGCTCCGAAAAAAAGAACCAAAAAAAAAAAAAAAAAGGAATGGATAGCTTGAATCCACAGGTTGGCCGTGGACACCAGAATGTCAAAAATATTGAAAGGGAAGTTAACCAACCTTCACTAGGCTACTTTGCTGGGCCCAGAAAATTTTCTGAGGTGTTCAGACCAATGTATATAATACCTAAACAGGACTGCCAGGTATAAAATGTCTAAGTCATATGACTGGTTAATACTCAATAAATGCAAATCAAAGAGCCTTTACTCAAAGGGATATCCGTATGATGGGTCAACACTCTTGTGAATTATGGAAAACAGACATCACCAAAATCTAGCCTGTAAGGGGAGGATAATAGTACTTGCTAATTTTTATAGATATCTTTTCTGGGTGTGTAGAAGCTTTCCCCACTGGACTGAAACTATTCAAATAGTAGATAAAAAGCCCTTCCAGGAACTGGTCCTCCAATTCTGCCACTCCCTAGGAATGGTGTCAGACAATAGCTCAGATATCATAGCTAAAACCTCTCAACCAGCAGTAAAAGATTTATGCATAGATTGGAAACTTCGTTGTGCATACAGACCTCAGAATTATGGGGCAGTGGAAATAATGAACAGGATATTAGAGGAAATACTAGAAAAACTCTCATTAGAGTCTGGTAAAGGGTAGATAAACCTTCTTCTCAATTTGAGCCTCCCGGGTTTCATATAGGGAGGGATTCATCTTTCTAATACATTTGGAAGACCTTCCCCATTGATTCCCAGGCTCAGAGAACATCAGTTGGTAGAAATCTTAACCATTTCCTTCTCATCATATAGGTCTTCCATTTTCCATAAAGTCTATTCACTGCACTATCTGATTGACCCAGTAGAGCTCTGAGTCTACCCACCAATTTCCCCTTGTTTGAGACTGACGATAGTGATATTGCATGGCTCAATTTGGAAAGGACATACAGAGTGATTTGTTTCCACTCCTACAGCTGTGAGTTTAGGTGGCTTTATACTAAAAATTCAGCACATACAGGTTAAGAATGCAGAAGGCACAGATCACAGTGCTAAATGGACAGCCTTACGAACTTATGGATACACTTAAATAGAAGTTTTATCAGACCTCAGACCCTTCTATTCCCTGCTTGTCCTCCTGAGTCTCATGTTTGTTATAAATATAGAATCAGGGTCCAGCCACCAAAGCCTCATGCCTGCACCTGGGAACTCAGGAAGGTAGATATTTGAGAAGTGATAGCTAATATGACTATAGTCCAACAACCCATATTCCATGTTGACCTCTGCTCATTGATGCCTACTTTAAGTATCTGGTTGTATCAGAGATAATGTGGGAGTTTATCTTTTGAAGTAGGAACACAAAGTTTACAATTTGTATTCGCCCTGCATCTGGGCCTTCTATGTTGGCAATAATAAAGGAGTGTTCATTGCAAAATTTGGGACAGTAAAACAAAGGCTTCCTGAAGATACATGGATGAACACAGAGAAAGAAAGTCCCCTCTCAAGGAATACACAATAAGAAAATGCAATCCAATGGTCATAAAATTAAAGGTCTGGAAGAAAGACAGACCCTCTGGGAAATGGGGAAAATATTAGAAATTGGCCTGTATATCACAAGAATGGACCCCCGTAACAGACTTATTATCCAGAAGAACCTTCCACCCATCTAGGTCCCTAGACCTTTGGGTTCTAATAAAGATCTCCTACTCATGACAAGGTCCTTGCCAACTCTCCCCTTATAAAGCACTTGACTTCTTATCAAACAGAGAAATCTCTAGCATTGACAGGAGGAGGTGCTGAATGGTTTCCCTCTGTATCACAGGGGAGGCTCCTGGAAAGAACACCTCAGCATCTAGTCAATTTGGGGAGAGTTAGGTAGGCCAGGGCAGTTCCCAGTGACACCAGCAGCGGTACCTTCTTTGGACATTCTCTTGTATCCTAAAGAACCCTAGCACCTTCTGTGATGTCACCAGTGTTGTGGTGACACCACCTGCCTGTAGGGTATCCCTTCAGTATCTGTAGGATTCAGCAATGTACAGATTGTTGAGGCTGATCAGGCTACTTGAAAGACAGAATGAAGAATTCAGGAAGACAAGAGGGAGGCAGAAGGAAACTGGCCTTCAGTCTTGGTTTTAAAAAAGAAGAAATAAATGGCCCAGGGGAATGTGCCGTGAGTCCTGGGCAGGAGATGGGAAGCTTCCTGGAGGAAGTGGGACTGAGCTGCCCCTTCACACCCTTCACACCCTTCACACCTTATCTTCTAGATCCACTGTCCTATCCTTCCTTCATTGTGCATCTCTCCTCTCCCTCTCCCTCTCCCTCCCCCCTCTCTCTTTCTCTGTGTGTATGTGTGTGTGTGTGTGTGAGTGTGTGTGTGTTTTCATGCAAATTTAGGGACACATTGCTATTAAAATTCTGTGTGAACCTGTTCAAAAAAACTATAAACTATGAATGGGGCAGAGTCAGAATGTTATACCCACAAGGTACCCTTCCAAAAAGAATTACATGCACTTGAAAGCAAGGACATGAAGGAAATGCCCTGGAATGTCTACATTATCTCTGTGAACTGTGCCATTTTTCTCCTGGCATTTGAGGCCAGACTTCTGGGCTCTGAAGCTAAGCTGTACGCTGTGGAGCTGTGAATGAGCTCTCTGAATAGAGGGAGAAGCCATCAGCTGACCACTGAAATACTTCTCTTCCTGTCAAGACATGGGAGAGTTGATTTTCACAGAAGGGGAGCCTGAAATCTGAACTCTGAGAACCAGCTACACAAAATTTCATATGTCAGTTCACTTCCAGAATACCAAAAAGGTGCCAAGGGTTGCAGATAAAGCATGGTGTCCTTTGTCAGCTGGATCTCAGAGTATTTGGAAAACCATTCAACCTCTTCTCTAAGGGAGATCAGTGTTATAAGAGGCAGGCAGATAGATGAGTTGGTTCTGTATGTTTTTGTCTAGGCTACAGTAACCAAATTTTCCAGGCTGAGGTTTGATCATGGAAGTGTGAAGTTTCATAACTGTAAAGGCCAGCTGAGGAGTGTTGACACACCTGAGAGCAGAGGTAAGAACACCACGTCTGCTCTGAGGTACCTGAGCACTCTGGACATAGGCACCTAGGAGCAGACTGGGACAAGATCCTTCCAGTTTCTGCCTGCACCCAGAGGTAACCTTTTGACACAGCTCTCTGTACCCAGATCCTGCCAGGAGAAAGCCAGTCTCCAGGTATGCTGACACACAGGCTTATAGAGGGGTCAAGTCACTGTCAGAGACAGCAAGACCAGCTAACACCAGAGATAAGCAGATGGGAAGTGGCAAGGGTAAGAAGCAAAGCAACAGAAACAAAGGCTGCATGGCATATCAGAACCTAGTTCCCCCACTACAGCAAGCCCTGGATACTCCAACACACCAGAAAAGCAAGATTTTAATTTAAGAATCACAAGTCATGATGATGATAGAGGTCTTTAAGGACATGAATAACTCCATTAAAGAAATAGAGGACAATAGAAGCCCTTAAAAAGGAAACACGAAAATCCCTTAAAGAAGTACAGGAAACACGACCAAGAGGTGAAGGAATTGAACAGAACCACCCAGATCTAAAAATGGGAATAGAAACAAAGAAATCGCAAAGGGAGATAGAAAATCTAGGAAAGAGGTCAGGAATCATAGCAAGCATTATCAACAAAATACAAGAGATTGAAGAGAGAATCTCAGGGGCAGAAGATACCATACAAAACATTGACACAACAGTCAAATGCAAAACGCAGAAAGTTCCTAACCCAAAACACCCAGGAAATCCAGGACAGAATGAGAAGAACAAACCTATGAATAATAGGTATAGAAGAGAGTGAGGATTCCCTACTTAAAGGACCAATAAATACCTTCAAAAATTATAGAAGAAAACTTCCCTAATCTAAAGAAAGAGATGCACATAAACATACAAGAAGCCTACAGAACTCCAAATAGATTGGACCAGAAGAGAAATTCCTCCCATCACATAATAGTCAAAATATCAAATGCACTAAACAAAGAATATTAAATGCAGTAAGGGGAAAAAGTCAAGTAACATAAAAAGGCAAGCCTATCAGAATTACGCCAGACTTCTCACCAGAGACTATGAATGCGAGAAGATCCTGGGCAAATGTCATACAGACCCTAAGAGAACACAAATACCAGCCCAACTCTAAATCCAGCAAAACTCTAAATTAGCATAGATGGAGAAACCAAGATATTCCATGACAAAACCAAATTTATAGAATATCTTTCCACAAATCCAGCCCTACAAAGGATATTAGATGGATAACTCCAACATAAGGAGGGAAACTACACTCTAGAAAAATCAAGAAATCTCCTTGGAACAAAACCAAAAGAAGAGAGACAAACAAAAATAATTCCACCTCTAACAACATAAATAACAAGAAACAATAGCACTATTCCTTAATATCTCTTAAGATCAATGGACTCAATTCCCCTAAAAAAGACATAGAGTAACAGACTGGATAAGTAAAGAGGCCCCAGCATTTGGGTGCATACAGGAAAATACACCTCAGAGTAAAGGGCTGGAAAACAATTTTTCCAAAGAAATGGTCCCAAGAAACAAGCCGGAGTTCAAAATTCTATATATCTATTTTTTTATTCTAATATCGAATAAAAGTGACTTTCAACCAAAAGTTAGCAAAAAAGATAAGGAAGGGCACTTCATATTCATCAAAGGAAAATCTACCAAGATGAACTCTCAATCCTGAATACCTATGCTCCAAATTCAGGAGCACCTACATTCATAAAAAAAACTTACTAAATCTCAAAGCACACATGGCAGCTCACACAACAATAGTGGGAGACTTCAACAGACCAATAGACAGATCATGGAAACAGAAACTAAACAGAGACCTAGAGAAACTAACAGAAGGTATGAACAAAATAGACTTAACAGATATTTATAGAACATTTCATCCTAAAACAAAAGAATATACCTTCTTCTCAGCACCTCATTGTACCTTCTCCAAAATTGAGCATAAAATTAGTCGCAAAACATTCTTCATTAGATACAAGAATATTGAAATAATAGTGCATTCTATCAGATCACTACGAACTAAGGTTGTTTTTCAATAACAAACAAAAACAACAGAGAGGCCACATATACATGAAAGCTGAACAATGCTCTACTCAATGATAACTTGGTCAAGGAAGACATAAAGAAATTAAAGCCCTTTTAGAATTTAATGAAAATGAAGGCACAACATACCTAAATTTATGGAAACAATGAAAGCAGTTCTAAGAGGAACACTCACAGCTCTGAGTGCTTCCAAAAAGAAACTGGAGAGAGCATACACTACCAGTTTGACAGTACATCTAAAAGCTCTAGAACAAAAAGAAGCAAATATACCCAAGAGGAGTAGAAATTATCAAACTCAGGGCTGAAATCAACCAAGTAGAAACAAAACGAACTATACAAAGAATCAACAAAACCAAGAGTTGGTTCTTTGAGAAAATCAACAATATAGATAAACCCTTAGCCAGACTAACCAGAGGGCACAGAAAGAGTATCCAAATTAACAAAATCAGTAACGAAAAGGGAGACATAACAACAGAAATTGAGAAAATTAAAAAAAATCATCAGATCCTAGCACATAGGCCTATACTCAAGAAAACGGGAAAATCTGGATGAAATGACAATTTTCTAGACAGATACCAGGTATCAAAGTTAAATTGTGACTGGATAAACCATCTTAACATTCCCATAACTCTTAAAGAAATAGAAACAAGTCATTAAAAGTCTCCCAACCCAAAAGGCCAGGACCAGATGGCCTGAGTGCAGAATTCTATCAGACCTTCATAGAAGACCTAATACCAATACTGTCCAAACTATTCCACAAAATACAAATAGATGGAGCAGTACCCAATTCCTTCTATGAAGCCACAATTACACTTATACCTAAACCATACAAAGACCCAACAAAGAGAATGTAAGACCAATTTCCCCCATGAATATCAATATAAAAAATTCTCACAAACCAAATCCAATAACACATCAAAATGATCATCCATCATGATCAAGGACCCTTCATCCAAGGGATAAAGGGATGGTTCAATATACGTAAACCCATCAATGTAATCCACTATATAAACAAACTCAAAGAAAAAAACCACATGATCATCTCATTAGATGATGAGAAAGCATTTGACAAAATTCAATATCTCTTTATGTTAAAAGTCTTGGAGAGATCAGGAACAAGAACCATATCTAAACTTAGTAAAAGCAATATACAGAAACCAGTAGCCAACATCAACCTAAATGGAGAGAACCTTGAAGCAATTCCACTTAAGTCAGGGACTAGACAACACTGCCCACTCTCTCCCTACCTATTCAATACAGTACTTGAAGTCCTAGTCAGAGCAATCAGAACAGAAAAGGAGGTCAAAAGGATACAAATTGGAAAGGAAGAAGTCAAAATATCACTATTTGCAGATGATAAGATAGTACACTTAAGTGTCCCCAGAGAACTCCTCCAGCTGATAAGCAACTTCAGCAAAGTGGCTGGATATAAAATTAATTCAAAATAATCAGTAGCCTTCCTATACTCAAAGGATAAACAGACTGAGAAAGAAATTAGGGAAATGACACCCTTCACAATAGTAAGAAATAATATAAATTCTTTGGTGTGATTCTAACCAAGCAAGTGAAAGATTTGTATGATAAAAACTTCAAGTCTCTGAAGAAAGAAAGTTGAGAAGATCTCAGAATATGGAAAGATCTTCCATGCTCATGGATTGGCAGGATTAATATTGTAAAAATGGCCATCTTCCCAAAGGAGTCTACAGATTTAATGCAATGCACATCAAAATTCCAACTCAACTCTTCATAGAGTTTGAAGGAGCAATTTGCAAATTCATTTGGAATAACAAAAAATGCAGGATAGCAAAAACTATCCTCAACAGTAAGAGAACTTCTGGGGAAATCATCATCCCTGACCTCAAGCAGTATTACAGAGGAATAGTGATAAAAACTGTATGATATTGGTATAGAGACAGGCAGGTAGATCAATGAAATGAAGACTCAGAAATGAACCCACGTACCTATGGTCACTTGATTTTTGACAAAGAAACTAAAACCATCCAGTGGAAAAAAGATAGCATTTTCAACAAATGGTGCTGGTTCCACTGGAGGTCAGCATGTAGAAGAATGCAAATTGATCTATTCTTATCACCTTGTACAAAGCTCAAGTCTAAGTGGATCAATGACCTCCACATAAAATCAGATATACTCAAACTAATAGAAGAAAAAGTGAAGAAGAGTCTTTATCACATGGGCCCTGGGGACATTTTCCTGAACAAAACACCAATGACTTATGCTCTAAGATCAAGAATCGACAAATGGGACCCCATAAAACTGCAAGGCTTCTGTAAGGTAAAAGACACTGTAATTAGAACAAAATGGTAACCAACAGAAAAAGATCCTTACCAATTCTAGATGTGACAGATTGCTAATATCCAGCATATACAAAGAACTCAAGAAGTTAGACTCCGGAGAATCAAATAAACCTATTAAAATGAGCTAAACAAAGAAATCTCAGCTGAGGAATATCAAATGGCTGAGAAGTACCTAAAGAAATGTTCAACATCTTTAGTCATCAGGGAAATGCAAACCAAAACAACCCTGAGATTCCACCTCATACCTGTCAGAATGGCTAAGATAAAAAACTCAGGTGACAGCAGATGCTGGTGAGGATGTGGAGAAAGAGGAACACTCCTCCATTGTTGGTGGGATTGCAAACTGGTACAACCTCTCTGGAAATCAGTCTGGAAATTCCTCAGAAAACTGGACATAGTACTACTTGAGGACCTAGCTATAGCACTCTTGAGTATATATCCAAATGATACTCCAACATATAACAAAGACACATGTTCCACTATGTTCATAGCAGCCTTATTTATAATAGCCAGAAACTGGAAAGTACCCAGATGTCCCTCAACATAAGAATGGATCAGAAAGTGTCGTACATTTCCACAGTGGAATACTACTCAGCTATTAAAAGCAACAACTTCATGAAATTCATAGGCAAATGGATTGAACTAGAAAATAACATCCTGAGTGAGGTAACCTAATCACAAAAGAACACACATGGTATGTACTCGCAGATAAGTAGATATTAGCCCAAAGCTTGCAATATCCAAAATACAATTCACGAACCACATGAAGCTCAAGCAGAAGGATCACCAAATTGTGGATGCTTCAGTTGTTCTTAGACGGAGGAACAAAAATATTCACAGGAGGAAATATGGAGACAAAATTTGGAGCAGAGAGTGGAGGAATGGCCTTTCATAGCCTGCCCCACCTGGAGATCCAGCCCATACATATACAGCCACCAAACCCAGACACTATTGTGGATGCCAAGAAGTGCATGTTGACAGGAGTCTGATATAGCTGTCTCCTGAGAGGCTCTGACAGAACAGGACAAATACAGAGGCAGATACTCACAGCCCACCAATGAACTGAGAACCAATGAATTGGAGGAGGTAGAGAAAGAATTGAAGGAGCTGAAGGGTTTTGCAACCCCATTAGAATAATACCAACCAATCAGAGCTCCCTGCGACTAAACCACCATCCAAAGAGTACACATGGACAGACCCATGGCTCCAGCTTCATATGTAGCAGAGGATGGTTTTGTTGGGCACCAGTAGGAGGAGAAGCCTTTGGTCCCTCCAAGACTCTATGCCCCAGTGTAGGGGAATTTCATGGCTGGGAGGTTGGACGGGGTGGGTGGATGGGTGGGGTACTGCCCTCATAGAAGAAAGGGAGGGTAGGATGGAGGTTTATGGACAGGAAACTGGGAAAAGGAATAACATTTGAAATGTAAATATCCCCCCCCCAAAGGCCAAGCTGTCTAAAGTCCCAAATGATGCAACTGGACCCAAGCCTTTCTTAGTTGCTGGTATTTGCAGGCGATCTTCTTTCTATAACTCACATCCTAGATTCACAACTTTATCTCTGGCTTCATGTTTTGGCACAAAACATATTTCTCTCTCTCTCTCTCTCTCCCTCTCCCCCTCTCCCCCTCTCTCCCTCCCCCCTCTCTCTGTCTTCTCCTTGCCTCCCCCACGTGTGTGTGTGTGTGTGTGTGTATTTGTGTATTCCTCTCTCCAACCTTTATGTCCATAAAGACTCATTTCATATCAGTTTATGAACATGATTTTCTTTTAAACTCTCATTTGGCCTCTACTTGCTGGTGTCTATAAGACCCTATCTAGAAATAGGTTTGACATCCAACTCTACTGGATTAGAAACTCGACATCTGAAAAGACACAGATCACCATCATCAGACTTAGGGTTCAAGGAAAATGCTTTGGATAAACATATTCAGAGATCTGGAAAACATGCATTCCAGGTTGACAATGGCCTGTCTCCTCTTTCCAGGGACTGTCAGGATAAACAGGAAGACAGGTGAGGTGAGACTTAATCAAGCAGTGTGGTGGGAGAACTCTGAGTCTCTTCCCTTGTCTGCTGCTTCCCTGCCCTTGTGGTTTGCTAATGGATGTTGTCCCCCAAACTAGTAGTGTCACCTTTTCTATTTATTCATTGATTTACTAGTTAATTTATTTAATGTATATATAAGTACATTGTACCTGTCTTCAGACACACCACAAGAGGGCATCAGATCCCACATCGGATCCCACTACAAATAGTTATGAACCCCCATGTGGTTGCTGGGAATTGAACTCAGCACCTCAGGAAGAGAGCAGTCAATGCTCTTAACTATTGAGCCTTTTCTCTTTGAACTTGTTTATTAATTTGTCACCTTATCAAGAGCATGTCAGTTGTCACACATGACTCTGGACCAGGGAATCTGGCTTTTGTTCCCTGGTTGAAGCACCTAGCACTGATATACGTGTTCTAGCCCATGGCTGTGTGCCCTTTCATTGGCAATGTTTTGTTTGTGTTTGTATTTTTATCTACTCATGATACTTCTCCATAACCCAAGCTGACCTTTTGCTTACCAATATTCTTTTCTAAGCCCCCTGATGCAAGGTTTGGAATATGTTTTGTATTGTGGTAGCACGATGTGGTAGGAGGGGATGCCTTAGCGGGCTCATGCTGCAGCATCCCTCTTTGAGGTAACAGGCATATAATGGGTCAAGTATAAAATGAAGTTTATTTTGGGGCATGAGGAGGGTCAAGAAGGGAGCAGAGGCAAAGAACTTGATAGGGGACCAAAAGGGACAGAAAGAGGAGAGAGAAACGCATGGGGCAGAGGTGATAGAGAGAAAGAGGGACAGAGAGAGGAGAGGAGAGGAGAGGAGAGGAGAGGAGAGGAGAGGAGAGAGACAGAGAGAGAGACAGAGAGAGACAGAGAGAGAGAGACAGAGAGAGAGAGAGACAGAGACAGAGACAGAGAGACAGAGAGACAGAGAACGAGAGAGAGAGTTTAAGAGGTGAAACAGTCCTTTTATAGCATCCAGGCTCCTATCTGGCTGTTGCTAGGTAACAACTGTTGGGCAGAGCCTAGAAGAAATGCTAAGAATATGCCTCCAGTGAGCATTTGCTTTTGATGTCTTAGGGACTGAATTTGTTGACACAGTGCTCAGCTGTCTCCAGCTTGACCAGTGAATAGCTTACCACATCTTCATTAGTGAGACCCATATGACCCTTGTGGGGACAGTGACATGATTCCTACTCTTGGGACAGGGCCCAGCTGTGACCCTCCATGAATGTCGATGGCTGTTGTGGGCATAAGGCTTATTTGTATAATAATGTATGTATTTTTGGACCCATTAGCAACAGAGGGCTCTTTTCCTCAGATGAACATTATCCCTGTTAACATTAATGACTCCATGATAATTAGAAACAGCAGAGTCTAGTAGTTGAAGGTATGTCCATGTCTCAGAAAAATGGTAAACACTGGGACCTTCAGGACGACCCTTAAGGCTTTGGGATAGAGCTTTAAATACATGAGTTTGAAAATACATAATTTCTTTTTTTTTAAATAATTTGTGGGTTGTTTTTAATTGTTGGGGCAGTAATACTTGGTTCATGAGACTGCAATATACAGAGAGGTGAAATAAATAGCTTATATATATAATATATATAATATAGCTGGTTTTAAAATATTCCCTTATCATTGGTGTACTAGGTCACGTGAGTCACGGAAGGTCCATAGCAGCATCCTCCAGAACTGCGGGCAAGGCAGGCCATCATGATTGGACGAGGCGTCTGTCGTCGGAAGGTCGAGGCGCGGAGAATTTTCAGGGGCGCCTTCCCTGCACGGTGTCGCGGGACAGCTTGCAGTGGACAATAAATAAATGACTGCAAACCAGAGAGCGATTCTTGTTGGAGTCTGGGGCAGGGAGGGGGTGGGGGTAGGGCACTACTTTTCCTTTTTTTTGTTTTTGTTTTTGTTTTTGTTTTTGTTTTGTTTGCTTTCAGAACCTTTGGGGGGGAAAGGACTTTGGTTTCTCGCAGCGTCAGTTTTCTCGTTCAAGTCCTCCTCTGGGGATGAGTTTTGAATTGTCACCTCCTAGAGAGAGGCAAGCACCTGTGGGTTGATAGTGGTCCCCTTGTGTGAGTCCTTCGTCATGGGGTTCAGGTCAACAGTGGGATCATATCACCCCTCCCCCCAAGACTTTTAGGTTCAGTTTTTGTCTTCTTTTAAACACAATGTACAAAAATAGTTTTTTTCCTTATTTTTCATGTAAAAATATTCCTCTGATGTAGTTCTCTGGGGGGGGGGGGGTGAGTGTGACCGGACCTAGCCGGGGTGAGTGGGGCGGATCCGCCGGGATCGCTTAGTAACTGTGGTGTACTTGAAGGGCTTCTGCAGCTCAGTCTGTCCCTTGGGGTAACGCTTCATGAAGTGCACATCTTGCTGGTTCTCGCGGGTCTTGGGACCCTTGCGAGGCCGCCCCTTCTTGGTGAAGCCCACGTACCAGCCTGAGTACTTGGCTGACATCAGGGCCGTGTAGTTGTTTTCCAGAACCTTCTCAATGAACACGCACTCCTTGCTAGTACCATCAGGCTTCCCCAGGAGCTTGCCTTTTCGGTTCATACACAGGTAGAACTCTGTCTCTTTGCCCTTGATCCGGACTTGACTCCCGAAGGTATCCGTCTCCACTAGGAGCTGGGCATACTTGTCCCCGTCCTCGCCACGGGCACTGATCCTACGGCCCAGGACTTGAATGTGCTTCCCACTGGTCCTGCTGTAGAGCTGGTACAAGCGCAGCTGCTTCCGACTCACATCATCGCGAGCCCGAGTCTGGTTCTCCACATGGATGCGGAAGTCCACGTTCTCCTCGGCTGCCCACACCTGAACCTGGAAGCACAGCAGTAGAAAGTGTAAACACAGGCAAGTGCAGGCGGAGGGCGCTGAATACATCGCGGGGCGGGGGGGGGGGGGGCGGCGGCTCTTAGCCCAGCCTGCACGTGTCCGCTCCGCGCGGCCGGGACTGGGCGCCTCCGCCGCCGCCGCCGCCGCCGCCGCCGCCGCTGCTGCTGCTGCTCCCTCCTCGCCGGCTGCTTCTGCAGACTCTGCTGCTCCGGGGCGCTCCGCGGCGCGCCCTGCGGCATCAGCGCCCCGCGCGGCTCCTCCCGAGCGCTGCGCCCTCCGAGCCGGCGCGGGGGCTGTGGGGCGACCGCGGTGCCGGAGGCGCCCGGCCGGTGCGGGGAAGCTGGACTGAAGCGGGCGGACGGGAGGGCCGTCTGGGCGTTCGCGGGACGTGGGCAGCCGGTTCAGTCCAGGGGCAGCATGCACGGCGGGGGCTGCGGCTGAGGCGCCGCGGCCGGGCCGCGAGGCTGGCGGGACCGGGGTCAGCGCTCCGAGGCTGGGGCGCGCATCTGCAGTGCGAACGCGTCACGGCCGCTCCGTCTGGGCGCCCGCCGGCTCATGTCTCCTCCTCCGTGTCTCTCCGGCCGTGCACATCGCCGCCTCGAAAATACATAATTTCTTAATTATGCAAAAATTAAGGATGCATTATGAATTATATGAGAGGTTTTGTGAATCTAAAGGAACAAAAGCAGCTGCACCGTGCGCCAACTTACTAGAAAATCACTTAGGAAGGAGATAAAATGATTCAGGGAGTGGCGATTGTAGGAGATCCCACCCACCTAAGTTTGTTTGCTTATGCTTACAAAGACAGACAGATTCCTAAGTTCAGCATCACATAAGGGCAGAGGAAGGCTAGGCTCAGGTGTGGTATAAATGGTAATTTCTGGGTAGGGTCCCAACCAATCTAGGTTTTGCTCTGTGCTTAACGGGCGCTGGCCTATCTGTGAATTCTTTTTTGCAACGTTAAAATAAAATGAATGCTTGTTGTCTCCTAAGAATCAAGGGCTGGGGTGCTCAGATGCTGATTCACAATATAATCAAAAGAAAACCTGAAGTGAACGACTGAGTTGATGTGTAAATAAAATCCTGGGTTTGCATGAGATGAGCTAGCAGAAAGCAGTAGAAGTTCTTTAGAATTTTCTCTACCGAAAGGTAAACTGTCTATAGACCTCTGAAGAGCAAACACAGCTCTTCAAGAATTTTTTTCTAACAGATTTCTGACTTGGTTCAAAGAGCCAATAATTTGTTTTTGTTTGTTTATTCTCTCTCTCTCTCTCTCTCTCTCTCTCTCTCTCTCTCTCTCTCTCTCAGAATTATGAAAAGCACCACTATGTATTTAAGATAAATTAGGGAACATGCCTTGTTTGGCAGGGCTGTATTGGGCATTAATTTATATTTTTTAATTGAATATTTTATTTATTTACATTTCAAATGTTATCCCTTTTCCTGGTTTCCCCTCTGCAAATCCCCTATCACATCCCTTCTCACCCTGCTTCTATGAGAGTGCACCCCCAGCTCCCACCCTCTCCTGCCGCACTGGTAGCACTAGCATTTCTTTGCATTGGGGCATCAAGCCTTCACAGGACCAAGGGCCTCTCCTCCCACTGATGCCAGATAAGGCGCCTTCAGTTCCTTCAGTTCTTCCGCTAACTCCTCCATTGTGGTCCCTGTGACCAGTCTGATGCTTGGCTTTGAGCATCTGCATCAGTATTGGTCAAGATTTGGCAGAGTCTCTCAGGAGACAGCTGTATCAGGCTCCTGTCAGCAAAGCACTTCTTGGCATCAGTAATAGTGTCTGTATTTGGTGTCTGCTTGTGGGAAGGATCCCCAGGTGGGGCAGTCTCTGGATGGCCTTTCCTTCAGTCTCTGTCCCACTCTTTGTCACTGTATTTCCTTTAGGCAGGAGCAATTCTGGGTTAAAATTTTGGAGATGAGTGAGTGGCCCTATTCGTCAAATGGGGAGCCATGCCTAACCTCTGGATATGGTCTCCACAGGTTTTCCCTCCCCTTTGTTGGGTATTTCAGCTAATGTCATCCCTCTGTGGGTCCTGGGAGGCTCTTGCTTTCCTGGGATCTGGGGTTTTTTGGTTGCTACCCCCCAGTTCCCCATGGCCCATTGCTACACACCTTTGTTCAGCTTTTCTGGCTTTCGTCAGAAACCTGTGAGCTATCCAGATAGCTTTTAGAATATTTACTAGCAGAGAGAGCTGTTTTACTAAGCAGAGACTTTTTTTAAAAATAACAAGAAAAATCTATCAGGGGCAGAGGAGAAAACACATACACACACACACACACACACACACGGGGGGGGGGAGAGAGAGAGAGAGAGAGAGAGAGAGAGAGAGAGAGAGAGAGAGAGAGAGAGCAGAAGCCATCTCATCAAAACCTAGCCTCCCATGATGCTTGGTCCCACAGTTTGATTTCAATCCCAATTTGACTTCAGTCGGTACTTCCTTCTCCCAGAAACCCTCTCTAAGCATAGGCTGGTCCTTGGCACTTCACTAACAGCTCCATGGCTGGAGCAAGCTCTGTTGAGGCTCTGGGGGAAATTGTCTTCACTATATACATGGTTTCTCTTTGTCATTGATTCCTCCTCACAGGCTCTAACAGTCTCAGGATCTTCCCCAAGTGGTTGCACAGTTCAAGGTAATCGTCATCCCCTCTTCTCATCATCCTGAATATCTCAGCTTTACTTATCTGATTGTGTATGAATCTTAAGGAGCAAAGATCATTCCTTCACAGTGTTTAGAAAGTCAGCACTCAACTTCGCATGGGTAAGAATAAAACATGAAAGAAAATGGAATCTCTGTAAGGGTTCAAAAATCAGTGAGGGAAGACCCCAGACTCAGATAGTGGGTAAAAAACAAAGAGCATGTATTCTGCAGAAACATCCAACATGCAAGGATTACCATTGTTCAGAATAGCAAGGGAGATAGAGACATTTGATACCTCTTATAACAGAACTGCTTAATTGCATCTGAGATAACCGGCAGACCTCTAAAACTTAGGGCACGTTCCAAGGGGTTACAGGAACCATTAACTGAAGGTCATAAAGAAGATATACACCGCAGGATCCCAGGTGCAAAAACAGGAGATAAGGCATTGACTGGGTTTTTCTAAACAAAATTTTAACTTTGTCTTAAACTTTCCATGACCCGGTAAGATAGTAACAAATAGTGAGTTAAGCCAGATAATTGTTCCTAGTGCATATGCATGTAGACCTATGTGCAGACTCAAAGTGGGCTATTCACCATGTGAACACAGGCTCTGAGAGTCTTACAAGTACGGGAGAACAAAGGGTAGAGATATGTCCCCTTCCCCTTTTCCCCCTGTACTTCAACACAGAGCCACTTCCCTAAAGGTTGCTTTCTCTAGCTTCCTGCTGTCACTTTGAGGTGGTAATCAGAGGCTGCTTCTTCCAGCCTTAAGGCAACTCAGATGGATTAGCTGTGAGAGCAAGTACCTTAGCAAGTAGCTTGTGGCCTAAATTCTGTGTGTACATGAGATATGAAAAATGAACTCCATCTCTAGCTTTGGCAGGTGCTGAAGGGTTTCCCTCTGTGTCCCAGGAGATGCTCCTAGGAAGGGCATGTCACCATATAGTCAATTTGTGGATAGCTAGCTAGCAGGTAGGTAGAGAGCATGTTAATAAGAAATAAGAGCAGGATACCTCTCTTGGGCATATACCCAAAAGATTCCCCAACATATAAAAAAGACACGTGCTCCACTATGTTCATCGCAGCCTTATTTATAATAGCCAGAAGCTGGAAAGAACCCAGATGCCCTTCAACAGAGGAATGGATACAGAAAATGTGGTACATCTACACAATGGAATATTACTCAGCTATCAAAAACAACGACTTTATGAAATTCGTAGGCAAATGGTTGAAACTGGAAAATATCATTCTGAGTGAGCTAACCCAATCACAGAAAGACATACATGGTACGCACTCATTGATAAGTGGCTATTAGCCCAAATGCTTGAATTACCCTAGATGCCTAGAACAAATGAAACTCAAGATGGATGATCAAAATGTGAATGTTTCACTCCTTCTTTAAAAGGGGAACAAGAATACCCTTGGCAGGGAAGAGAGAGGCAAAGATTAAAACAGAGACTGAAGGAACACCCATTCAGAGCCTGCCCCACATGTGGCCCATACATATACAGCCACCCAATTAGACAAGATGGATGAAGCAAAGAAGTGCAGACCGACAGGAGCCGGATGTAGATCGCTCCTGAGAGACACAGCCAGAATACAGCAAATACATAGGCGAATGCCAGCAGCAAACCAGTGAACTGAGAATAGAACCCCCGTTGAAGGAATCAGAGAAAGAACTGGAAGAGCTTGAAGGGGCTCGAGACCCCATATGTACAACAATGCCAAGCAACCAGAGCTTCCAGGGACTAAGCCACTACCTAAAGACTATACATGGACTGACCCTGGACTCTGACCTCATAGGTAGCAATGAATATCCTAGTAAGAGCACCAGTGGACGGGGGAAGCCCTGGGTCCTGCTAAGACTGAACCCCCAGTGAACTAGACTGGTGGGGGGAGGGCGGCAATGGGGGGAGGGCGGCAATGGGAGGGGAACACCCATAGGGAAGGGGAGGGGGGAGGGGGATGTTTGCCCGGAAACCGGGAAAGGGAATAACACTCGAAATGTATATAAGAAATACTCAAGTTAATAAAAAAAAATAAAAAAAAGAAATAAAGAAATTAATGACAATGAAGGCACAGCATACCCAAGCTTAGGGGACACAGTTAAAAAAAAAAAGAAATAAGAGCAGGACTGTGTTGTAAGTTACAGTGAGGAGCTCACAGCTCACTGTCAGCTCTCCAGCTCATATCAATTCCGTGTGTAGCAGATAAGGTGAAGCATTGTGCAATGATATAATGCTACAGAGGGACCACCCATTGTTGCTAATAAACGCAGAGGCTTACAGCAGGCAGCCAAAGATTCTGATGCTGTACCATGAAGACCTTCATGCTGTCTGGCTTTCTCTCCAGACCCCATGGAATGCTAGAGAAGGACCACCCTTTGTAGCTAAAGAAGAGGCTCACAGCAGGCAGGCAGAGACCCTGATACTGTCACAGTAAAGACTGTCTCTGGTTCTCCAACCAGAGGACAACTGACTGCTACCCTAGCTGCATAGAGATAAGAGGATCCAGAGAAAAGAGCTGCCACCTGAGACGTCCAAGCAATGGACAGACTTTGAGCCTTGCCTGTGAGCCTCTCTGCCACTTGCTTCTGCGTCCGGTACCCATTGTGTATGCTGTGAGTTGATGCTTGACGTTGAGCTAGAGAGTCTTGCTTATGAGCGTGCCTCTTGCTTCTGAGTCAGGCACCCCACGCAGGTGTTATGAACTGATGCTTGTCATTATAGTGAATAAACCTTGAGATCAAATGTTATCTGGATTCTTGTCTTTCCTTCCCAGCCTCAAGCTGGGTATGACTTGAGACAGTAGGCCAGGACACTTCCCAGTGACAGCAGCAGCAGTTCCTTCTTTGGACATTCTCTTGTATCCTGAAGAACCTTAGCACCTTCTGTGATGTCACCAGTGTCATGGTGACACCAACTGCCTGTGGAGTATTCCTTCAGGGTCGATAAGGTTCACCAATGTAGATATTGTTGACACTGATTAGGATATTTGAGAGAGAGAGAATGGAGAGTGCAGGAGTGAAGGAGCAGAAAGAAACTGGCCTTCCAGGTATGGGGATCAGGAGCTGGGAGCCTCTGGGAACAACTGGATTTCCATGCTTGTGATGGTTCCTGAAAGTTAGAAATTCTAGATCATTAGTTTGTCTGTC
Organism: Rattus norvegicus; assembly: GCF_021556685.1. Classification (NCBI taxonomy): domain Eukaryota; kingdom Metazoa; phylum Chordata; class Mammalia; order Rodentia; family Muridae; genus Rattus; species Rattus norvegicus. The sequence goes on along the minus strand of NC_141548.1, from coordinate 14,341,397 downwards.
CCAAAAGCCAGGAGCTGAGAAGGACACAGATGTGCTGGGAGCTCCTGGCTTTTACTCTTACTGTGGAGTGCACAAAGGTTATCTGGAAGATGGGGTGGGAGAGACTTCTGTGGCGACCCGGCTCAAGCCAGGCCATTACTATACTTCATCCCCATTGGATTCCTTTGGTGCAGTAGCTGTCTAACAGTAGTAACCAGGAGAGAAAAATGGTTCTGGCCAAGATCATATAATATCAAGTTTACAACAGAATTCCTCTGACTGCGTTCTCTGACAGTGGTCCCCTTAGATTTCTGAATCAGCAGTTATGATTGGCAGTCAGTTTTCTAGTGTGGCAAAGAAGCATTGGAGTCAGTCAGTCAGGGCAGGGTTCACCCGTAGACATGTTCTCAAAGCTGATCAGGCTATTTGGGAAAGAGAATGGAGAATGTGGGGAATCCACACAGAGGCTGAAGGAAGATGGCCTTTGGACTTTGGACTTTGGAATTTTAAGCAGCGTTAGGACTGTTAAAGTCTCTGGGGAATTTTAGAGACGACAAAGTACACTGTAAATTATATCATGGTCATGAGCTTTTGGGGATGATGAAATGTTATAACATCAAAGTGATATATTTGCATGTCAAGTTGACAGAGAGATTTGTGACACATCATATTGATTGTAAGCTTGGCAGGATTTGTTATCAGGGAGACATCCTTGGAATGTCTGAGAAGTGTTATCTGGACTGACTTGGTTCGGGTAGGATAATCCACTTTAACTTCCAGACTGAATGAAGAGAAGTGATCTGACCACCAGCATTCATGTATCTTTTAGTCCTGGAAATCAGCCTTCTACTTCTGAATGATACCTTCTCCAACATAATGGGCTACATCCACTCATACAACAACCAACATTAACCCTTTCTTTCTTGAGCTGCTCTGACCAAATATTTTATTACAGTAACCATTTCTATAACCCCCAAGCTGTAATGTGTGAGTATGCCATTCAAATAGAAAGGTTTGTTTTGGATCTAACTGTTACTTTGAGAGCTCAATAGCACTTCTAGTGTTCTTGCCTCAGCGAAGCAATTTCTTGTAAGTGAAACTTAAGAAAATAATCCTAAAATTTTAATTACTCAAGAAATGTTAGCTTATATAAAATTAGTATTGATAGAACTCAATTAGGTGAAAATTTTTTATTATAACAACCATGATGTGAAGTCAAGAAAGGAAAATATATGTGATAAATGTAAAGCTTTTTTTAAAAAAGGAAGAAACAAATGGTCCTGAGAAAGCTGCCATGAGTACAGGGGATACAGGGATTCCAGTAGGAGATCAGCTTGAGCTGAGACTCTGAGGAGTGTGGCTTAGGCACTGAGAGCTTCCGTGAAGCAAGAGGTCTATCATGCTTCTCTGTTTTTCTAAAAGCTTGACCCCATCCTGACATCTTTGAGTTTTCCTGGATTATCAGTGAAGACAGGTTTGTGAATCTGGTGATCATGTGTAACTTTAATTTTTTTTCAAATCATATTTTGATGGTGGCTCTTAAATGCTTCAGGGAAGTAAAGATCAGTGAAGATCAGCAAAGATGTGAGACCCACAAGCATTGCACAGCTAGCTGTACCAGCAAATCAAACTCTCTCTCCATTACTCCATGGAGTTCTACTCATACCCTCCAAACATCACTTGTCCTCCCAATGCCTTGAGTCGGCATGTGTCTTCGTCATGTGCATCCAACCATCGTGACAAATGGAGCTCAACCTCGAACTTATCTTTCAGCACAATGTCCTTTCATGTGTTTGTTTTAGCAAAATTTCCTCTCTCCTGTGTCTGCTTCCGTGAAACATTTCTTTGCAAGTCTGCCTTAGTCTCGTACCTGTGTCTACTTCAGGAAAACACTTCTTCATGTTTTTGCCACACCAAAACACCATCTAACACAACTGACTCTCCAAAAAAAAAAAAACCTTAAGTTTTCACTTTGACCATGTTCTGCCCTAGTGTGGTTTATTCATTAACATGAATCTGAATGATTTGGCAAGTAACTTTGGCGTCCTTATACTACCTGACAGCTCATACACAGTATCAATTTTTTCTTGGCTTCTGAAAGCACATGACTGAAGACTGTGAAGCCAAACCACATCCTGTGCAGCTCTGGGTAAGTCTGAGAAGGTTGTCTCCAGGGTCAGTTTGTACAGGGAGGCAGAAGAAACCAGCTAATTGTGGGACAGCCACCTCCCTATAGACAGATGGGAGAGTTGACATCCCCAGGGTGGCAGACTAAGGACTGGGCTTTCAGAACCAGCTAGGGCAGTCTTGTGTTGAATTACTTGTCTAACACCCTTCAGTGTGTCAGGTTTGGGCTTAGAGAAAGTAGCATGTAGGGCATTCCCTGGCCTTTTACTTCTAGAATTTGGCATTCCAGAGATAGCTAATTATCTAGCATTATCTTGTCAGTGTGATACAACATCTGAAAAGACACCGTGCACCCCACATCACTCATTTATTTTGGGGTCCACCAAGTACACTTCTGAAGCCATATTTCAGAATCCTGGAGAATTTACAATCCAGGGCTGTCAGTAAATTTAAAAGGGTGAGGTAGGGCTCAGGTAAAGAGCTGAGGGAAAGGAGCCCCAAGAATCTGTTCTCTTGTGCCCTTTGCCTGCCCTTCTCATACTTGCGATATTGTCCTTAAAGCTGTCTGAGTCACCTTTCCTAAGGGCATATGTGTTGTCACAAGTGGCTGCAGGTCAAGAAATTTGGCTTCTGTGTATCCGAGGGTGAAGCATCATATCAGTGACACAGCATATACTCTCTCCACAAGTGTGGCACGTTGGATTTTCCCACTGAGAATGCCTTTACGTACCCCTGGCTAGCCTTTCATTAGCCAATCATCTTTCCCTAAACCCAAGTGCAGAAATGCACCATCACTCTTTCTGTGTTTGCTCTTGGTGTCTGAGGACTCATCTGGGGAGCACCAGTCCGTATGTATCTCTAGCCTGACCTATCAATAGGTCATCACACCTTTGCCAACATCCTGATGGCTGCAATGCATTCTGCTGAAGTATTTGGGGAACATTGATCATTGTTTATAGGACTTAGCTATGTTCTGACAGAACACCCACAATCCCCATTACCCCACCACATTGTAACAGCTGTGTCTCTACCTTGATATTCACTTCAGGGGACTGATCTTTCTTCCTCATAATCCTGACTTAATTTTCCACATTTGTTTATCATTGTATTGATTAGAGATCTTAAGGAGGGGCAGAGCCATTCCTGAGCTGTGTTTGAAAATTGAGTCTTCACTATCATCCATATATGAAGGAGTAAAAATATTCTAATGAACCACAGAGATCTCTCTGGCTTTGGAAGGGAGAGTGGTAAATGGTGTTCTTTGTGTCTCAGGGAAGTGGCCTAGAAAGGGAAGTTTGGATTCTGGTATTTGGTGAAGAGCTAGTTAGTAAGTAGAGTGGACTGCACTATACAATGTCCTCCTGGGCATTCTACTGTATCCTGGAGAGCCCTTGGTGTTCTGTGTGGTGTCACCAGTATTGTGGCAACAGCAAATGTTCTTGGGGTGTTCAGTCAGTGCCTAAAGGTTTTGCCCAAAGACATGTTGGCAAGGCTGAGCAGGCTATTTGGCAAGGAAAATGGAAAGTATGGAGAGACCAGTGAGGGTCAGAAAGAAGTTGGCCTTCAGTCTTGGTGTAGAAGATCACAAAATAAATGGTCCTGGGGAGGCACAGTGAGTCCTGGGCAGGGAGTGATGAACGTCATGGAGGAGGTGGGCGTCAGCTGGGTCTTCCAGGAGAGCAGCTTAAGTACTGGAGCCTTTGAGTCACTAAAGAGAAGACCCAGAAAAAAAAAGATTTCTGATGGTTAGTTTGTCAGAGAGCCAGAAATTGACAGAGCTGCTGTGCTGGGAGCTCCTCAATTTCATTCTGGCAAAGAAACCACCAGGAGGATCAGGGAGATTAACAAAGTGTCTCTCTCAGGTTAGGGTATTGAAGCACTTCATCCTCCCATGGGTATCTCCTGCCAAGAACTGAGAGGGATACTCCCCTGGGCATGTATCAAGGTCTCAGACAGTCAGACACTTTGGTCCTGAACAAGAGACTCCAGGACTTACCTGAATGGCATCAGATATGAGCTGACCTTGTCCTCTAAATATTCATGTCTGGGACAGCATATACCTTCCAGGGCCAGCAGGACTGAAGTAGAAAGTGAGGCACATGTCTAGTCACATTGATTGGGCCAGGGGCATGGCTTATAGGCAGAGCTTGGAGCAAGCTGCTCTGCTCTTTGAGGGTTTTCCTGTGTCTCTAGCATTCACTATTTCTCAGGCTTCTTCCTGGGACTCAGCATGGTCTCTCCTGGCCCTGTGGTCTGAGACAAAGGTCCAGGGACAGGGGAAGCAGTGTGTGAGCTCTCAGTCATAGTATGAGGAACAGGGCAGTAGTATGTGAGCTCTCCTCATGCATTTTAAGAGGCCTTGACGGGTACTGAATGTGGGAGATGCTAGGTGCTGTGGGTTTGTGGTGAATCTTTGTAATTCCCAGCAAGTGCAAGTGCTGGCGGTCTGATTGCTCCTGGAAGCAGGAGGAAGGGTCAGATCTCATTTGGTGCCTCTCAGTGACTGAGAGTCTGGAGCTCCTCACTGCTCCTCTCTGGTCTTGTTCTGAGACAATACCACATCTCTCTATTTCTTTAGGATTCTAAGTGTGTGTGTGTGTGTGTGTGTGTGTGTGTGTGTGTGTGTGTGTGTGTGTGTGTGTGTCCTAGTATCCTTCAGATAGTCAGGAGTCAGTGATAGAGCCTGTCTTAGAGTTTTCAGGTGATGCCAGCAGTGAGTCTGTGGAGCCCCACTTTGATCAGTGCAGCATTTGGCCCCTGTCCTCACTTTGGTGGCATATTGGAGTCTCCTGGGGAGTTTATAAAGCCTTTTCTCTAGAAAGGCTGGTTAAGAATCCCTGATCTGAAGACAAGAGAGACGTCATCAGAGTTTTCTGGTGGGCCCAGGCCTGTGGCAGACTCCTGGAAGTTTCCTGAAGAGCTAGTTTGTTCCTTCAAGCCCAGTGAGGAAGTTTATACAGCCCAGATCCCTCCTTTTGGTACCCTTACCTCCACTGGCCTGGGACCAGGATAATAAGTTTAATAAGTACCAGGAAGATCCTGGATTGGGCTTCTGGGCTGGAGCAGTCCAGCAGGCAGTCATAATTCATGTGATCCTTGAGGCTTGTGTTCATAGGGTTTTTTCTTCTGGGGCCAAGCCCTACCACAGGCTGAATTTTGAATTTGAGAGTTGAACCTGAAGCATCAGAAGGTGATGTCTGACATGTATAAATTACCCAAGGAGTTACATGAGGCCTTGGACAAGCACAAGTAGCTAATTAGAGGAGACAGAATCCTACTGGGGAGTGACTGGCTTGTCTGGGAGTCTTGGCAGAAACTGTTTCAGTCCTTCTATTTTCTTTGAACTGAAATGAGGGCTCTGGTTCTACCCTGTCCACCTTCCTTGTGGCTGTCAGACTTTGTACAAGAACTGGTGTGTTCCTACAAGCATTATCCTGCCCAATTCAGCAGTCTCTAAATAGAAAAAGATTTGCATCATGAGGGGAATATCAATCAGCCTGCGGTCTCTGGGGTTCTGACAGGAGATTTACAGAACTGGGTTCCATGGGACTCATAGATGGGTTGGTCTTCTGTCCTCTCTCAGAAGGGGTTTGCCATCTCCCCACTGATGGTTTTCCCATACCCTGGACAGATAAGCACAGCTGGGGGACACTTCCTGCTTTTGGAGGTACATGGATACATTTTGGTGTCAGGGTTTTTAGAAGTACTTTGAGTATCTCTGCAATTTGGCTGTTCTCTGGATTTAGGCTGCCCCTGGGTAACGCTGACATGGCTACTGTAGACTCCAGTTTGAGGCTATCTGGGGACCAGGGTCCTTGCAGGGAATGATGGTACTTGTAGAAGTGGGAGACAGAGGAAGGCAATTTTTTTTTTGGTTGTAGTTCAGCATCCTTCACAGCCTGATTGAGTACACTCAGCTGACGCGTACAGTCAACATATTCCAGAATGAGAACAGGAAACTGCTAGGTGAACAGATTGCACTGCAAGTTCTCTGTGAGGAGGCCCGTGAGAAGTGCTATGGCTGTGTGTCAAGCAGTACCAGGTAGGCTGAGACGTGAGAGGCAGGCTGCCCCCCTGTCCAACCATAAACATAGAGATGCCCATGTAACCACCAACTTATCCAGGCATTCACCTATGCCTCGTCCAACTATTCATCTCTGTGATTGTTGACAGGCATTTTTGGGAGCTTAGCCTCTTTCAAGACACTGGAGGATTGGCAGCACACCCTCCTGCCGTGCTAGAAGCTGCAGTCCATTGAGGGAGATGAGGATCACACATCACACCCCTACAAACCATTATGTCCGAGGGGTGCTATGTGGGGGACCACTTAGGGAGTAGCACAGAACTTTGAGTGATGAAGTCAGAGCCTGGAGCTCATTTGGTTTGCAGGGGTCATGTGAGATCACAGGTAGGAAGCAACTTGAAAGGATGAGAGCCTAGTGGAAAGGCCAAATGAGCAGTTTCTTATTCTCATCCTTTTAGGTGCATGCAGCCTTTCTCCTGCTGATTCCCTGCATCCCGAGGTGGTCTCTTTACCCTGCCCAGATCTTGGATAACACTGACAGAAACTGAGTAGCAGCTTGTCAGTCGTGCTTTCTGTGAGTGCTGCTGGAGAATTCTTTCCAGGGATATGGGAAGGGTTTCTGACAGGGTGGAGATTTGAGGCTTCAAGAAAAAGAAAAATTCTAACTACCTCAACATGGTCTGACCAAGCAGTATACTCTCTAGTCAGTTTTAGTCCTGAAAGGCTGGTTAGCAGAGTTGTGAGCCTCTCCTGAAATATTGGTGTGCACTGTCTAAATTCAACTGTTCCTCCAGCATGGTGGATTCCTCATTGCTTTCTGCTCACTTAGATTTCTGTAGTGTGTGTGTGTGTGTGTGTGTGTGTGTGTGTGTGTGTGTTTGCATGTCTGTGCCAACCTGTATCTTGGTGGAATTGTTGGGAGGCCAGATAATGACATTCAGTGTTTTCATGCTTCTTATTTCCTTGAGCTCAGGTCTCAATGAGCTAGATGGCCAGCAATCTTTGGGTCTCCTGTCCCTCATAGGTGGTACTCCCTGTCTTGTTTTGTCCCAATTAATTGCTACAAGTTTCAATTACTCAGAGAAAGGAAGAACATGATGGTTTTCCTTCATATATATGTCTTGCTCTGGTGCTTCTGTGCAGGACTCAGGGTAGGTTTAGTGAGGGGACTATGATGGGTTAACTTGGACCTTGCTGGAGGCTTTTTTTTGAAACCCTCTTTCTTGGGAAGTTGGTCTGGTGTGCTCCAGCTTTGCTGTGCAGAATTCGTAACTTACCTGTAGGATCCTGGAAGAGGAAATAAGTACAGGCCAGGGCAGCAGTGTCTGGCTGAATCTTAGAGCCTGTACACAGCATAGGTTCTACTACTTTAGTATGTAGCAGGAAATGTGCTATCACACAGTTACCTTTTCTCTGGTGTGTGTTGTGTTGTGTGTGTGTATGTGTGTGTGTGTGTGTGTGTGTGTGTATATGATGTGTGTATGTGTGTTGTGTTTGTGTGTGTGGTGCATGTGTGTGAATCTCTGTGGGTGTACAACTGTGATACTTTATTGTGCTTGTGTTTGTGCGTTTGTGTGTGTGTGTATGTTAATGTATGTGTGTGTCTATGCATGTGTGGACAGTAGGGTGTGTGTATGCCTGAGAGTGTGTGTTAAAGGGTCCATGTTCTGATAAGTGGCTATTAGCCCAAATGCTTGAATTACCCTAGACGCCTAGAACAAATGAAACTCAAGACGGATGATCAAAATGCGAATGCTTCACTCCTTCTTTAAAAGGGGAACAAGAATACCCTTGGCAGGGAAGAGAGAGGCAAAGATTAAAACAGAGACTGAAGGAACACCCATTCAGAGCCTGCCCCACATGTGGCCCATACATATACAGCCACCCAATTAGACAAGATGGATGAAGCAAAGAAGTGCAGACCGACAGGAGCCAGATGTAGATCGCTCCTGAGAGACACAGCCAGAATACAGCAAATACAGAGGCGAATGCCAGCAGCAAACCACTGAACTGAGAATAGGACCCCCGTTGAAGGAATCAGAGAAAGAACTGGAAGAGCTTGAAGGGGCTCGAGACCCCATATGTACAACAATGCCAAGCAACCAGAGCTTCCAGGGACTAAGCCACTACCTAAAGACTATACATGGACTGACCCTGGACTCTGACCTCATAGGTAGCAATGAATATCCTAGTAAGATCACCAGTGGAAGGGGAAACCCTGGGTCCTGCTAAGACTGAACCCCCAGTGAACTAGACTGGTGGGGGGAGGGCGGCAATGGGGGGAGGGTGGGGAGGGGAACACCCATAAGGAAGGGGAGCGGGGAGGGGGATGTTTGCCCGGAAACCGGGAAAGGGAATAACACTCGAAATGTATATAAGAAATACTCAAGTTAATAAAAAAAAAAAAAAGGGTCCATGTTCCCGGGTGTGAGTTAGCATGTGTTGCCTATACGTATAGAGATGTGTGATTTTGTAGGTGATTATGGTATGGATGTTTGTATGTACAAATATGTGTGTGTGTGTGCACGCGCGCGCGTGTGTGGACATGTGCACATGTGTCATGGATTGAATGTGCTTGGCCCAGGGAAGAGCACTATTTGAAGGTGTGGCCTTGTTGGAATAGGTGTGTCACTGTAGGCATGAACTTTAAAATCCCTTATCCTAGCTGTCTGGAAGTCAGTCTTCCACTAGCAGCCTTCAGATGAAGATGTAGAACTTTCAGCTCTGTCTGCACCATGCTTAGATGTTATCATGCTCTCACCTTGATGATAATGGACTGAACCTATGAACCTGTAAGCCAGGATTAAATGTTGTCTTTTATAAGACTTGCCTTGGTCATGGTGTTTTCTCTAGCAGTAAAACCCTAACTAAGCAGAAGCTGGTACTGGGAGTACAGACTGGACCAAGAGGCTTCAGTGGAGAAGAATTTCAGAATGTGGCTGAAAGTGGGGGTTTTTTTTGGTATTTTGGTAAAGAATGTGGCTGCTTCTGAAGGGTCTACATTTAATCCTAGGAGACAAAGCCAAACAGATCTCTGAGTTCAAGGCCAGCCTGGGTCAAAACAGGTTCTAGGTGAAGAAGAGCTTAAATTCAGGCATGGCGATACACACCTTTAATCCCAGCATTAGAGGAGACAGAGCCATGCAGATCTCTGACTTCAGGTCAATCTACAGAGCAAGTTCCAAGAAAGCCAAGTTTAGGCAGAGAGGGAGTCGGAAAAGAGAAATATGGTAATAGAATAAGGGGAGCCATGTTCCAGGTCCAGCAAACAGCAGAAAATGGCAGCTTTGGCCATGTGATCTGGCTTTAAGGGTAAAAATAGAAGGGACTACTGGGAAAATTGATGCTGGTCAGCTGGAGCTAAGAAATTAGCTGTGATTCAGAAGAGACCAGCATCATTGAGGTGAAATCTTTTGGAAACTGTTTTCTGTGAGTACAAAGAAACTGTGTTCCAGAGATAGCCAAGGTTACACCTTATGCTGCAGCTAGACATACTTGGTAATGTGTAAGAGTCACCCAGACAGTATTGGTCTTGAAGGCACGAAGGGGTCATGAAGAGCAGCTGAGGCTTGGCACTGTGAGAGGCAATGCAAGGCCATTGGTGAAGGTGCAGCCTCAATTGCAGTTGATGGCTCAGTACTGAAGGGGTCATGCAAAGGATTTGAGGCTTGACACCATGAAGAGAATCTATTGGTAATGCCTAGTTACAGTTGAGTACTCCAGTGTATTGGAGAGGCCAGTACCATGGGATGATCACCAAGAATAGCAGCAGCAGAGGAGTGGATCAACCTGTGCTCCAGAGGGCAGAGCTGCAGAAGTGACTCAGTCCTTTGGAGGAGCCCAGAAGATTATGTGTGGATCCCAGACATTGGAACAAGAAGCTGTAACATTGAAGCTGCCTTGGAGGCCCCAAGATGTTCAAGATGCCAAAGTCATAGTATATCACCTGAGGAATGCTGCTAACGAGCAATGGAACCAGCCCAGGAAAAGAAGTTTGTTGCAGTCAACAGAGATGAAAAAGAAGTTGGAGATCTGGAAACTGCTTTGCCTTGTAGATGCAGAATCTGGAGTTTGTCAGCTAGTTTCCTGTCTTGATTTGGGGATTACAGTTGAATCATCAAATGGATACTGCTATAGATCATGGGGACTTTGGAAGTTGGACTAAATGTACTTTTTTATTATGCTATGGCCATGTATGGCCCCCATAGACTCATGTATTTTAACAAGCCTATGGAGGCCAGGGAGTGGAGTGTGATGGTTTGTATATGCTTGGTCCAGGGAGTGGCACTATTTAGAAGTGTGGCCTTGTTAGAGTAGGTGTGTCACTGTGGGAGTGGGCTTTAAGACCCTCCTCCTAGCAGCCTGGAAGTCAGTTTTCCACTAGCAGCCTTTAGATGTAGATCTCTCATCTACATCTGCACCATGCTTGCCTAGATGCTACCATGCTCCCACTGTGATGATAATGAACTGAACCTCTGAACCGTAAGCCAGCCCAAATTAAATGTTGTCCTATATAAGACTTCTCTTGGTCATGATGTCTGCTCACAGTAGTAAAACCCTAACTAAGACAGCATGCCTGCACTTGTGTGTTTCTGCATATATGTATATGCTTTCTTGCTCATGAAACATCTTAAACAACGATAGAGACCAACTTTAGTGGGAAAGGACTCTATCAGCTCATTTTGCATCCACCGATCACTGAACATAGCAAGCCATATTCCCACATGTCCACCTAGTGCCCTAGAACAAAAGGACACAAAAACTGCTGTAAACTCAGATATTTAAGTGTTTGTAGAGGCAAAAATATTTATCTGCAAAGAAATTCTTTGGAGGAAATCAAAGGAATGTGGTACATGGAGGTGAGGAGGAGGCTGCTGTGTCAAATACTTCTGCCTGAGAGTCAAAGAGGCTAGTGAAGGGTCCATGTCCTGAGTAGGGGCTGCCCACTAGGAGGCCAGGTGGCACACTCTGTCTTCTCAGCATCCCAGGTTGTTTTCCTCATTGCCTGCTACCATTTTCTTTCCCGCTTTTCCTAACATTGGCTCAGTTAACCTTGGCCTTGGAGTTTGGTCTGGATTTTATTCTTCAAGAGATTGAGTTGCCTGGGGTTGCATCTCAGTACAGCAGATGTCTCATAGGTCACCTGTGAGAACTGGGATGTCTCAGACAGCCTCTTTAGGCTCTTGATTGTCTAAAGCAATCGCCCTGTGTTCTGTCTGTAGCACTCTGTAACTGCTGTTATTAAAAATCATTCTATCAGTCTCAAAGAGGGTTGAGAGAAATAAAGACCTTCAGATATTGCTGGTGGCATAAAATGGGATAGTCATGTGAAAAACATGTAGAACTCTTCAGAAAGCTGAACTGTAGTCCCCTTTGACCCAGCGATTCCAGAACAAGAAGTAGGTGTCTACAATGCTACTATCAGGGTTGTAGTGGTCCTCAGAGCAGTTCTGAAGAAGAAACTATCCAGATGTCCATCAGCCAAGGAGTGAAAACGTACAATGTGGTGAAGTCCTTCCATGGACTGGTACTTACTGTGCAAGCATTTGGCCTTAAGCTAGCTTCTGTTCCTCAGAAAAATTCCTGACACAATCACCTTACAGGGAGAAAAGTTTTACTTCGTCTCCTTGTTGTGGATATTTTCTAGTTGCCTAGGCTCATTGCTTTGGACCCAAAGTCAGGCAGGTTATGGTAACAAGAGCTCCTTTAGAAGAAGCTGCTCATCTTGGAGCAACTGAGAAACAGTGAGCAGGAGTAAGAGGCTGGTCCATCATCATCGAATGGTCTTGTGCTAGATACAACTCCTAGTCTGCACAGCCTTGGGGACTTGCTAAGCAGTCTTGACAAACAGGTCAAGACCCCTGGGAAACTAAACATGCTACTGCGATCCTCTGTGCTTGTATGTGGGCATACATGTACTTGTGCCCAGGAGCTTGTGTGTGGGTATGCATTGTATCACTGCACTGAGAACACAATCTTCTAATGAATAGGAGCAGGATGGATTGGAGGGAAGGCCCCAGGACCTGCTGCAGCAGGAAGAACTGGTCATCCAGCACGGGACTCGGCAGCAAAGGTGCAGCATCACTCCCATGTCTCTGTGATGAGGTTAGAGCCTAGGGTAGGAGAACGTAGTGGAGCCAAGTGGGTTCCCTGTACCTGTATCTCTCTCCTCTTTGGGTTTCTGGCCAACTACATGGCTCTCAAAGAATACCACAGGGGATTGTTCTGGTGCAGTCAACAAGAACTTCTGCCCATGAAACAATAGGTTTGATCCTTAGAGTTTCTGGGGATTGTGTCCTCCTTCCTCCCTTTTTAGCTATCTGATATGATCTGAGCATTTTGTCTCTTAGGTCTCATCACAAATTCTTCTATGGGTAGTCCCAAACTTAGCAGGGAGCATTATTTGTGGAAGACAGTGAGTCCTTCTGCCAGTTTTTCCTTCAGGAAGATCACCTTTAGAGATCAGTTCCTCTAAGGAGCCTGGTATAACTGTCCCCTGAGAGGCTCTGCCACAGCCTGACCAATACAGATGTGAATGCATGCAGCCAAACATTGGACTGAGTACAAGGATCCCAATGGAGGAGTTAGGGCAAGGGCTGAAGGAGCTGAAGGGTTTGCAACCCCATAGGAAGAACAACAATATCAACCAACCATACTCCCCAGAGCTCCCAGAGACTAAACCACTAACCAAATATGGTACGGAGGACCCTTGGCTCTAGCTGAATATGTAGCAGAGGATGGCCTTATCAGGCACCACTGGGAGGGGAGCCCCTTAGTCCTGTAGAGGTTCAATGACCCAGTGTAGGGGAACACTAGGGTGCTGAGGTAGGAGTGGGTGGGCAGATATGGGAGCACCTCATAGAAGCAGGAGAAGGGGATAGGATATTTGTGGGGGGGGACTGGGAAGGGGATAACATTTGAAATGTAAATAAAATAAACAATTTTAAAAGAAAAGAACTTGTATTTGTATGTAGCACACCTCTGGTGATTGCAGGCTCTCTGCAGCGTCCATCAGTTTTCTGTGAGATAGTTTCTCTGGTTATAAGCAAGCTTTGGGGTTAACGAGTTGAACCAAGGCAATTTTCTCATCGTAGGTATAAGAGAAACCTTCATTGCAGTGCTGTGCATGCTCCACAGAGGTTCTTCACTTAGTTTACTAGTTTGCTCACATATCTTTTGGACTGTCGCATCGACATTGCTACACTGTTTTTCTTTTCTTTATTCAAGATGATATATCAAGACTGTTGGCGAAATATGTTCTTTTTTATTCTAGTCCACTTTAAACACAATAGATCCCACTGTATATGAGGAAGTGTTTCTTCCAGGTGAGTGGGTGATGCTTATGAAGCTCCCCTGAGTCACATGACTCCTGAGACTGACCATGTGTCAGAGAGTTAAGTAAGTGAAGGAAATAATCCTGAGGGTCCACAGACTGGTGCTGTCAAACTAGGAGTAAAAAGAATCTCCTTTTATGAATGATGGAGAGATGTACACACAGAACATTGATATAGATTGAGGGCTTATTCAGTCCCATGACAGCAGTGATTAGCTGGTGAGATGGCTTAGCTAGTAAACGAACTTGTTTCCAACTCTACAAAGCTGAGCTCATTCCCTAGGACTCACATGGTCAAAGGAAAGAACAAACCGTCCACAAATTATCCTCTGATTTTCATGGAGCTGGGGATGCCAGGTCTTGACCCACAGAAACCAAGACAACTTGTTTCCCCTTCCTCATTCATGTTAGAATCCCTCCACCTGATGCATTCATGTAAATATATTGCTGGATATTTCATTTCAGAGATTTCTTTTCCTATTTCAATTTTGTTGTCAAGAAACTATAGAAACTAAGAAGACCTGCGTCAGAGCATCTCATGAAAGACAGGTTAAGGGAGTGTGGCCATTGGGAATTTGTAACTGAGCTGAGACTCGTATAAGGTCCAAACAGCTCTAGAGGTCTTTTCTATGTGTCTAGTGTATTAGTCAGGGGTCTGAGGAACCCTGAATCCTAGGAGGCCAAACTCCACCTTAGAACAAGCTCCGTTTCAGACTTAGGTCTGACCTCAGCCTGAACTCAGTTACTAGAAAAACTAAAACGGTTCCAAGGATCTCTCCACCCCTAGATGGAGCCAATGAAGTCTTAGGAATAAAGTACCAAAAATTCCAGACATCGCAGAAAGATTGCCCAAGCCTACCTAGCTCACTACTAGCCAACGATGTGCTATGTAGTGTTAACTGTCAACCAACCATATATGACCAAGTTGGAAAGTTCCTAATCCTGCTGTAACCACAATTACACAATTAGGTGCTGGGGGCTGCAAGGGACTTCTGTGTTAACCCAGTGTGTGGGAGGCGTCTGAGGGTCTGGGCTAGAGCTTTTATAAAGACTCTTTGCTTTTCCATGTAAAGTTGACTCTTGGTGGTCTTTGAGGACCCTTGGAACTGGGCATAATAGTTCCCTAACAGAATTTATAGATTGAATCTTTGTATACAGAAAATAAATTTATTAGAATGAGTTACAGGCTGTGGTCCAGCTAATTCAACAATAGCTGGCTATTAATGGAAACAGTTCAGTAGTTTCTTAATGCAGAAGGCTGGATGTCTCAGACAGTCTTCAGTATTGCTGGAATCCTGAAGAAGTGGGCTCTAACAACAGTGAAGAAATAGACTTGCTCGCAAGGTGAGTGGACGCAGGCAAAAAGTGAGATTCTGTTCCTCCATGTTTTTATAGACTTCCAGCAGAAGGCATTGTCCAGGTTATCTCTAAATTAAAGTTAGAGTTAAAGGTATAATTTCCTAACTCAAAGATCAATTTAGAGGTAGATATTCCTACTTCAGATTAAGCAGAATTTCTTCACAGATGTGCCCTTTATTTTGGGGTTTTAGTCAATCCCAGATGAAGTCAAGTTGAAAAGCAAGAATAGCCATCACAGTTGTATCCCCCTCTTCAATAAGATCTTGAGCAAATGGTACACAAAAAGATCAGAAGGAAGGAATGGCTGTCATCAAAACATATGTCTGGGTTAGGTCCAGATCTCATGGTCATGAGTGGCTCTTTTATGGCCATGGAATTGCTCAAATAGGACTAAATACCAACCCCTCCCCCTCTCTCTTGGAGGAGGTAGAGTAGTTAGAAACCCTTTTGGAAAATCTTGTCTTTCTCTACTATTGGAAATTTTAAATTCAAATAATTTTGTCTGGTAGCAATTGTGTCTGGAAAGGGCTCCAACAGAGAGGAAATGGGTAGCCTTTAAAGACAGGAAAATGGGCCTAATGCAGCAAACACCCTGGACCTGTCAGAGTGGCATTTCCCAGCCCATGTGAATTTGTACTTGATCATGTTGTGCTCAGTTCATGAATGCTGAGAAGGAAACAAAACAAAACACAAACAAACAACAACAAAAAAAAGCCTTACTTCCTAGAGCAGGAGGATTCCAGGAAGACCACTGTAGGCTTTTCATTGTAAACAGTCAGTACCATCCAATTGTTTTCAAAGTAAAAACTTTATTATATGAATTGAAGTTTCTCTTTGGGGCAGAGAAGCAGGTTTTGGGGGCAGCAACACCAGGAAACAGGGACAAATCATAGTGCAGAGCTCACCACTGACACTGCCATAGGGAAAGACAACAATGTAGAGAATACTGGCATCAGACAATGGGCCTGGTGCTGCTTTAGAAGCTTGTAACATCTGTGTCCCTGAAAAGGGGATATAGCCTTTGACAGATCATGGCAAAATGGATTCCTCCATTCCTATACAACCCAAGCTTTGGCATCCAATTTAGCAACTCTGGTTTCTATTTGGGACCTAGCCTCTGTAGCCTCTGATGGGAACTGATCTTTTTTTTTTTTATTAACTTGAGTATTTCTTCTTTTTTTTATTAACTTGAGTATTTCTTATATACATTTCGAGTGTTATTCCCTTTCCCGGTTTCCGGGCAAACATCCCCCTCCCCCTCCCCTTCCCTATGGGTGTTCCCCTCCCAACCCTCCCCCCATTGCCGCCCTCCCCCCAACAGTCTAGTTCACTGGGGGTTCAGTCTTAGCAGGACCCAGGGCTTCCCCTTCCAATGGTGATCTTACTAGAATATTCATTGCTACCTATGAGGTCAGAGTCCAGGGTCAGTCCATGTATAGTCTTTAGGTAGTGGCTTAGTCCCTGGAAGCTCTGGTTGCTTGGCATTGTTGTACATATGGGGTCTCGAGCCCCTTCAAGCTCTTCCAGTTCTTTCTCTGATTCCTTCAACGGGGGTCCTATTCTCAGTTCAGTGGTTTGCTGCTGGCATTCGCCTCTGTATTTGCTGTATTCTGGCTGTGTCTCTCAGGAGAGATCTACATCCGGCTCCTGTCGGCATGCACTTCTTTGCTTCATCCATCTTGTCTAATTGGATGGCTGCATATGTGTGGGCCACATGTGGGAAAGGCTCTGAATGGGTGTTCCTTCAGTCTCTGTTTTAATCTTTGCCTCTCTATTCTCTGCCAAGGGTATTCTTGTTTCCTCTTTTAAAGAAGGAGTGAATCATTCACATTTTGATCATCCGTCTTGAGTTTCATTTGTTCTAGGCATCTAGGGTAATTCAAGCATTTGGGCTAATAGCCACTTATCAATGAGTGCATACCATGTGTGTTTTTCTGTGATTGGGTTACCTCACTCAGGTTGATATTTTCCAGTTCCAACCATTTGCCTACGAATTTCATAAAGTCATTGTTTTTGATAGCTGAGTAATATTCCATTGTGTAGATGTACCACATTTTCTGTATCCATTCCTCTGTTGAAGGGCATCTGGGTTCTTTCCAGCTTCTGGCTATTATAAATAAGGCTGCTATGAACATAGTGGAGCACATGTCTTTTTTATATGTTGGGGCATCTTTTGGGTATATGCCCAAGAGAGGTATAGCTGGATCCTCAGGCAGTTCAATGTCCAATTTTCTGAGGAACCTCCAGACTGATTTCCAGAATGGTTGTACCAGTCTGCAATCCCACCAACAATGGAGGAGTGTTCCTCTTTCTCCGCATCCTCGCCAGCATCTGCTGTCATCTGAGTTTTTGATCTTAGCCATTCTCACTGGTGTGAGGTGAAATCTCAGGGTTGTTTTGATTTGCATTTCCCTTATGACTAAAGATGTTGAACATTTCTTTAGGTGTTTCTCAGCCATTCAGCATTCCTCAGCTGTGAATTCTTTGTTTAGCTCTGAACCCCATTTTTAATAGGGTTATTTGTCTCCCTGCGGTCTAACTTCTTGAGTTCTTTGTATATTTTGGATATAAGGCCTCTATCTGTTGTAGGATAGGTAAAGATCTTTTCCCAATGTGTTGGTTGTAGTTTGGTCCTAACCACAGTGTCCTTTGTCTTACAGAAGCTTTGCAGTTTTATGAGATCCCATTTGTCGATTCTTGATCTTAGAGCATAAGCCATTGGTGTTTTGTTCAGGAATTTTTCTCCAGTGCCCATGTGTTCCAGATGCTTCCCTAGTTTTCTTCTATTAGTTTGAGTGTATCTGGTTTGATGTGGAGGTCCTTGATCCACTTGGACTTAAGCTTTGTACAGGGTGATAAGGATGGATCGATCTGCATTCTTCTACATGTTGACCTCCAGTTGAACCAGCACCATTTGCTGAAAATGCTATCTTTTTTCCATTTGATGGGTTTGGCTCTTTTGTCAAAAATCAAGTGCCCATAGGTGTGTGGGTTCATTTCTGGGTCTTCAGTTCTGTTCCATTGGTCTATCTGTCTGTCTCTGTACCAATACCATGCAGTTTTTATCACTATTGCTCTGTAATACTGCTTGAGTTCAGGGATAGTGATTTCCCCTGAAGTCCTTTTACTGTTGAGGATAGTTTTAGCTATCCTGGGTTTTTTGTTATTCCAGATGAATTTGCAGATGGTTCTGTTTAACTCTTTGAAGAATCAGATTGGTATTTTGATGGGGATTGCATTGAATCTGTAGATTGCTTTTGGTAGAATGGTCATTTTTACTATATTAATCCTGCCAATCCATGAGCATGGGAGATCTTTCCATCTTCTGAGGTCTTCTTCAATTTCTTTCTTCAGAGTCTTGAAGTTCTTATTGTACAGATATTTTACTTGCTTGGTTAAAGTCACACCGAGGTACTTTATATTATTTGGATCTATAATGAAGGGTGTCGTTTCCCTAATTTATTTCTCGGCTTGTTTCTCTTTTGTGTAGAGGAAGGCTACTGATTTATTTGAGTTAATTTTATACCCAGCCACTTTGCTGAAGTTGTCTATCAGCTTTAGTAGTTCTCTGGTGGAACTTTTGGGATCACTTAAATATACTATCATATCATCTGCAAATAGTGATATTGTAACTTCTTCTTTTCGGATTTGTATCCCCTTGACCTCCTTTTGTTGTCTGATTGCTCTGGCTAGAACTTCAAGAGCTATATTGAATAAGTAGAGAGAGAATGGGCAGCCTTGTCTAGTCCCTGATTTTAGTGGGATTGCTTCAAGTTTCTCTCCATTTAGTTTAATGTTAGCAACTGGTTTGCTGTATATGGCTTTTACTATGTTTAGGTATGGGCCTTGAATTCCTATTCTTTCCAGGACTTTTATCATGAAGTGGTGTTGAATTTTGTCAAATGCTTTCTCAGCATCTAATGAAATGATCATGTGGTTTTGTTCTTTCAGTTTGTTTATATAATGGATCACATTGATGGTTTTCTGTATATTAAACCATCCCTGCATGCCTGGGATGAAGCCTACTTGATCATGGTGGATGATTGTTTTGATGTGCTCTTGGATTCGGTTTGCCAGAATTTTATTGAGTATTTTTGCGTCGATATTCATAAGGGAAATTGGTCTGAAGTTCTCTTTCTTTGTTGGGTCTTTGTGTGGTTTAGGTATAAGAGTAATTGTGGCTTCATAGAAGGAATTTGGTAGTGATCCATCTGTTTCAATTTTGTGGAATAGTTTGGATATTGGTATGAGGTCTTCTATGAAGGTTTGATAGAATTCTGCATTAAACCCGTCTGGACCTGGGCTCTTTTTGGTTTGAAGACCTTTAATGACTGCTTCTATTTCCTTAGGAGTTATGGGGTTGTTTAACTGGTTTATCTGTTCCTGATTTAACTTCGGTACCTGGTATCTGTCTAGGAAATTGTCCATTTCCTGCCGATTTTCAAGTTTTGTTGAATATAGGTTTTTATAGTAAGATCTGATGATTTTTTGAATTTCCTCTGAATCTGTAGTTATGTCTCCCTTTTCATTTCTGATTTTGTTAATTTGGACACACTCTCTGTGTCCTCTCGTTAGTCTGGCTAAGGGTTTATCTATCGTGTTGATTTTCTCAAAGAACCAACCTTTGGTTCTGTTGATTCTTTCTATGGTCCTTTTTGTTTCTACTTGGTTGATTTCAGCTCTGAGTTTGATTATTTCCTGCCTTCTACTCCTCCTGGGTGTGTTTGCTTCTTTATGTTCTAGAGCTTTTAGGTGTGCTGTCAAGCTGCTGACATATGCTCTTTCCTGTTTCTTTCTGCAGGCATTCAGCGCTATGAATTTTCCTCTTAGCACAGCTTTCATTGTGTCCCATAAGTTTGGGTATGTTGTACCTTCATTTTCATTAAGTTTTAAAAAGTCTTTAATTTTTTTCTTTATTTCTTCCTTGACCAGGTTATCCTTGAGTAGAGCATTGCTCAATTTCCACGTATATGTGGGCGTTCTTCCCTTATTGTTATTGAAGACCAGTTTTAGGCCGTGGTGGTCTGATAGCATGCATGGGATTATTTCTATCTTTCTGTACCTGTTGAGGCCCGTTTTTTACCAATTATATGGTCAATTTTGGAGAAAGTATCATGAGGAGCTGAGAAGAAGGTATATCCTTTTGCTTTAGGATAGAATGTTCTATAAATATTTGTTAAGTCCATTTGGCTCATGACTTCTCTTAGTCTGTCTACATCTTTGTTTAATTTCTGTTTCCATGATCTGTCCATTGATGAGAGTCAGGTGTTGAAATCTCCTACTATTATTGTGTGAGGTGCAATGTGTGTTTTGAGCTTTAGTAAGGTTTCTTTTACGTATGTAGGTGCCCTTGTATTTGGGGCATAGATATTTAGGATTGAGAGTTCATCTTGGTGGATTTTTCCTTTGATGAATATGAAGTGTCCTTCCTTATCTTTTTTGATGACTTTTAGTTTAAAATTGATTTTATTTGATATTAGAATGGCTACTCCAGCTTGCTTCTTCCGACCATTTGCTTGGAAAGTTGTTTTCCAGCCTTTCACTCTGAGTTAGTGTCTGTCTTTGTGTCTGAGGTGTTTTTCCTGTAGGCAGCAGAATGTAGGGTCCTCGTTGCGTATCCAGTTTGTTAATCTATGTCTTTTTATTGGGGAGTTGAGGCCATTGATGTTGAGAGATACTAAGGAATAGTGATTATTGCTTCCTGTTATATTCATATTTGGATATGAGGTTATGTTTGTGTGCTTTTCTTCCCTTTGTTTTGTTGCCAAGACGATTAGTTTCTTGCTTCTTCTAGGGTATAGCTTGCCTCCTTATGCTGGGCTTTACCATTTATTATCCTTTGTAGTGCTGGATTTGTAGAAAGATATTGTGTAAATTTGGTTTTGTCATGGAATATCTTGGTTTCTCCATCTATGTTAATTGAGAGTTTTGCAGGATACAGTAACCTGGGCTGGCATTTGTGTTCTCTTAGAGTCTGTATGACATCTGTCCAGGATCTTCTGGCTTTCATAGTTTCTGGCGAAAAGTCTGGTGTGATTCTGATAGGTCTGCCTTTATATGTTACTTGACCTTTTTCCCTTACTGCTTTTAATATTCTTTCTTTATTTTGTGAGTTTGGTGTTTTGACTATCATGTGATGGGAGGTGTTTCTTTTCTGGTCCAATCTATTTGGAGTTCTGTAGGCTTCTTGTATGCCTATGGGTATCTCTTTTTTTAGGTAAGGGAAGTTTTCTTCTATGATTTTGTTGAAGATATTTACTGGTCCTTTGAGCTGGGAGTCTTCACTCTCTTCTATACCTATTATCCTTAGGTTTGATCTTCTCATTGAGTCCTGGATTTCCCGTATGTTTTGGACCAGTAGCTTTTTCTGCTTTACATTATCTTTGACAGTTGAGTCAATGATTTCTATGGAATCTTCTGCTCCTGAGATTCTCTCTTCCATCTCTTGTATTCTGTTGGTGAAGCTCATATCTACAGCTCCTTGTCTCTTCCTTTGTTTTTCTATTTCGAGGGTTGTTTCCATGTGTTCTTTCTTGATTGCTTCTATTTCCATTTTTAATTCCTTCAACTGTTTTATTGTGTTTTCCTGGAATTGTTTCAGGGATTTTTGTGACTCCTCTCTATGGGTTTCTACTTGTTTATTTATGTTTTCCCGGAATTCTTTCAGGCATTTTTGCGATTCCTCTCTGTAGGCTTCTACTTGTTCTCTAAGGGAGTTCTTCACGTCTTTCTTGAAGTCCTCCAGCATCATGATCAAATATGATTTTGAAACTAGATCTTGCTTTTCTGGTGTATTTGGATATTCCGTGTTTGCTTTGGTGGGAGAATTGGGCTCCGATGATGCCATGTAGTCTTGGTTTCTGTTGCTTGGGTTCCTGCGCTTGGCTCTCGCCATCAGATTATCTCTAGTGTTACTTTGTTCTGCTATTTCTGAAAGTGGCTAGACTGTCCTATAAGCCTGTGTTTCAGGAGTGCTGTAGACCTGTTTACCTGTTTTCTTTCAGCCAGTAATGGGGACAGAGTGTTCTGCTTTCGGGCGTGTAGTTTTTCCTATCTATAGGTCTTCAGCTGTTCCTGTGGGCCTGTGTCTTGAGTTCACCAGGAGGTCGCTTGCAGCAGAAAAGTTGGTCTTTCCTGTGGTTCTGAGGCTCAAGTTTGCTCGAGGGGTGCTGCCTACAAGCTCTCCTTGGCGGCAGCAACCAGGAAGATCTGCGCCGCCGTTTCCGGGAGCTTCTGTGCACCAGGGTTCCAGTTGGCGTTTGGTGTTTTCCTCTGTCGTCAGAGATGTGTGCAGAGTGCAGTCTCTTCTGGTTCCCCAGGCATGTCTGCTTCTCTGAATGTTTAGCTCTCCCTCCCACAGGATTTGGGTGCAGAGAACTGTTTATCCGGTCAGTCCCTTCTGGTTCTGGCGGTGTCTCAGATGCAGGGGACCTGCTGCTCCTGGGCCCTCCTCTACGGGGACCCAGAGGCCGTATACAGTTTCCTCTTGGGCCAGGGATGTGAGCTGGGGTGGGCAGTGTTGGTGGTCTCTTCCGCTCTGCAGCCTCAGGAGTGCCCACCTGACCAGGCAGTGAGGTCTCTCTCCCACGGGGTTTGGGAGCAGAGAGCTGCTGCGGGCAGGGATCCGCCGGTTTGGGACTCCCCCTGCTAAATACTGGAAGTGCCCGGTCCTAGAGGAATTTTGCCTCTGTGTGTCCTGAGTTCACCAGGCAGGTCTCTTGCAGCAGAAAAGTTGGTCTTACCTGTGGTCCCGAGGCTCATGTTTGCTCGTGGGGTGCTGCCTACGAGCTCTCCGCGTTGGCAGCAACCAGGAAGATCCCAACACAAATTTTTACAGACTATAAAAAAACACCATTCAACTTCATATGGAGAAACAAAAACCTAGGATAGCTAAAACAATCATGTACAATAAACATACTTCTGGAGGTATAGCCATCCCTGACTTTAAGTTGTACTAAAGAACAATAGTAATAAAAACTATATGGTATTGGCATAAAATAGTCAGGTTAGTGGAATAAATTCAATGCACATACCTATGAACATTTGATTTTTGACAAAGTAACCAAAATTATACAATAGATAAAATGAAGTATCTTCAACAAATGATGCTAGTTTAATTGGCTGGCTGTACCTAGTAGAACACAAACATTCATATTTTTCACCCTATAAAAAACTCAAGTTCGGGTTGGGGATTTAGCTCAGTGGTAGAGCGCTTTCCTAAGCAAGCGCAAGGCCCTGGGTTCGATCCCCAGCTCCGAAAAATAGAAAAGGAAAAAAAACTCAAGTTCAAGTGGATCAAAGACTTCAACATAAAAGCAGATACACTAAATCTAGTAAGGATTAGCTGGGAACTCATTGGTATAGAAAACAACTTCTTGAATAGAATATCAATACCTTAGGCACTAAGATCAACAATTAATAAATGGGACCTCATGAAACTGAAAGTCTCCTATAAGGCAAAGGACACTGACAATAGGACAATACAGCAACCTACAAAATGGGAAAAGATCTTCACCAATTCTACATCCGACAGAGGACTAATATCTAAAATATATAAAGAAATCAAGAAGCTATACTCCAACAATCAAATAACTCAATTTAAAATTGGGCTACAGAGCTAAACAGAATTCTCAACAGTGGATCTGAAATGGCTGAGAAGAAATTAATGTTCAACATCCTTAGTCATCAGAGAAATATGTTTAAAATGACCCTGAGATTCAATTCTACACCAATCATAGTAGGTAAGATAAAAAAACTCAAGGGATAGCACATGCTGACGAGGATGTAGAGAAAGGGGGAACACTCCTCCATTGCTGGTGGGATTTTAAACTCATACAACATTCTGGAAATCAATCTGGTGGTTTCTCAGAAAATGGAACATAATTCTACCTGGAGACCCAGCTATATCACTCTTTGTCCTGTTCTCAAAAGATACTCTACCATATATCAAGGACGGTTACTCAACCATGTTCATAGCAGCTTAATTTGTAAACATCCAAAAACCGTAAACACCCAAGATATCCCTCAACCAAAGAATGGATGAAAAATATCTAGTTCATTTACAACAATGAGTTGTTACTCAGCTATTAAAAACAATGACGTCATGGAATTTACAGGCAAATGGATGGAAGAAGAAAACTGCATCGTGAGTGAGGTAACCTAGAAAGACAAACATGGTATATATTCACTTATAAGCGAATATTAACCTTAACATAAAGGACAACTGGGCTACAATCCACAGATGCAAAGATGCTAAGTAACAAAGAAGGCTCAAGTTGGGATGCATGAATCTCACTGAGAAGGAGAAATAGAGAGACATCATGGGTAGATGTGTAGGACTGGACTTGATGGGGAGAGGTTGTGGGTTGGGGTAGGGAGGGGAACAAGAAGGATTAGGTAGAGGGAGAATAGAGGGACAAGTGTTTACTTCATTTCTTTATGGAATTGTATTTGGGAGTTGAATGGCATATGTATATATAAGATTATATAAGACATAATATTAAAATATATTAAATATAAAGAAATCTAATGCAAATTTATACATAAATTGAAAAGGTAGTTCTAAAAGTCATAAGAACCACAAAAAATAGTTTAAACAATCTAGAGCAAATAGTACTGGATTATCAAATTGCTTGACTTAGATTACATTGCAAAGATGTCGTAATTAAAACATTACAATGTGTCCCTAAAAGATATATTTATGAGAATATAGAGCATTAAATCATGGACCCATATAATAAGTTACTTTATATTCAACAAAAATGCTAAGAATATTTAACAGAGAAAACAAACTCTTCAATAACCAGGAATTTAAATTAGTTTTAAAATTTTACAAATATAGGTACAGGGGTGTTCATTAACAAAGTCAGCAAAGCACCAATTCGAAAGAAATAGATGTCCTTGTATGAATTACAGGAGATAAAGTTCTTAATAAGAGAGTATTTTCTCAAGAGACTTATTATGTTGTGTGCTGGGGACTGTGGCATAAAACTTTTAATGAGTTTGGCAACATTGAGCTCCCAGAGAGTCTTGCTAAATAGCTTCCCAATTATCAAGAATTTAAACTTCATGTTTCCCCTTTATGACTTGTGGTTAATTGGATCCTTAATGTATTAGCTGTAGCAAATTGTCCTGAAACAATATGGACCCTTTACTATTATAGTTAAAACATCAAAATTGTATTTGATGCAGTGACTCTGGACAGAGAAATGAGTCTTGTAGCAAGAGAGTTACTTTTTTATGAACCAAACATCAAACTAACCACTAGACAAACTTTACTTTTTATGCATTGATTGGTGATTATATAATAAGTTTTAATATTACATCAACTTCTATTCTCCTAATACAAAGTCATGACATTATACAGTAACTCAAACTCACAAATGCAAAAGAGATGAGACTCATGTAAGACAAATGTTCACTTCAAAATGTTATTCATATATCTAATGTTATAATTAATCTTGTACACATGTAAAGCACATGTTATAAAATTTGCTTCCTCCAAATATGCTAAAAGTATTTAATTATTTTACTTCATGCGGGATAATTTTACATTTATGCATATTTGTTCTTGGTATTCTTTAAGACTGAGAATCTAATTGTACAATTTTGTATTTTATCAATATCAACAATTAAATTAACTATGTGTCTTATAAATTTAGAACAATCTAATAAAATAACTTCTTGTTTTAATCTTAAAATATTTCAAGTGTACAGAAAAAACATAGTCAATATGATGAATATGCTGATGATTAGCACCTAGGCCTGCCTTATGAGACATGTTGATCTTAATTTTTTAAGAAATACATAATTTATGCATAAGCAAGGCTCTTGGGCCTTTAATAATTGCATTTTGCTTTCCTTGGCCTTCTATTATCAAGCCGGTTACCATGAGGTCAACATTAGCTTACTCTCATTATTTTGAGCAGTATAGATTTTTCTCACTCAATTCTTTTAGGCATTTTTCTAAACACCCTCTGCACATACACATACTCTCAGTTTGATTCTGTATTATTCCATAGGGATCTATAGACGATCTATTCAAGTTTGCTATCTTCTCATGAGACTTTTACCTAGCAAGTATCTCAGAAGCCACTTGTCTTAGTGTTTTATTGCTGTAAACAGACACCATGACCCTGGCAATTCTTATAAGGAAACATTTAATTGAGGCTGGCTTACCGATTGAGAGGTTCGATCCTTTATCATTAAGGTGGGAGCATGGTAGCATCCAGGTAGGAATGGTGTAGGAGGAGGTGAGAGTTCTACATCTTGTTCTGAAGGCAAACAGGAGAAGACTGGCTTCCAGAGAGCTAGGATGAGGGCCTTAAAGCTCATGCACAGAACGCACTTCTTCCAACAAGGCCACACCTACTCCAACAAGGCCAAACATCCTAATAGTGCCACTCCCTGTGTCACACATATTTAAACAATCACATTCCACTCCCTGGCCTCCATAGGCTGGTTCAAACACATGAGTCTATGGGGACCATATCAAGCCTAATAATAATAATAATAATAATAATAATAACAATAATAACAATAATAATAATAATAAATACATTTAGTCCAACTTCCAAAGTCATCCATAGTCTATAGCAGTCCCAACAATGTTAAAAGTCCTAAGTTCAAAGTCTCTTCTGAGATTCATCCAATCACTTAACCGTAATCCCCAAAGCAAGAAGGTAAACCAGCTGGGCAAACAGCAAGCTCTGCATCTCCATATTTGATGTCAAAGCACTAATCACATCTCCAACTCCTTTTTCATCTTTCTTGACTGCAACAAACATCGTTCTCCTGGGCTGGTTCCCCTCCCTGTTAGCAGCTGTCCTTGGCAGACATCCTATGGTTCTGGCATCCCAAACATCTTGGGGTCTCAAAGGCAACTTCGATAATACAGCTTCTTGTTCCAATGTCTGGGATCCACACATGATCTTCTGTGCGCCTATAAAGGGCTTGCATCACGTCCCCAGGTCTGCCCTCTGTAGTATATGCTTTGGTTGGCTCCACTCCACTGCTGCTTTTTGGGGTTGGAACTTATTCTATCACCAGCTTTCTATTTTCCAACTCCCTCACTGACTAAGTTTGGCTGTCCTGAAACTTGCTCTGCAAATTGACCTTCAACTCAGAGATCTGCATGTCTCTGTCTCCCGAGATTAAAAGTTAAGTACCACCATGTCCGGACTTAAGATTTTCTTCACCTAGAACTTTCTCTGTCTCAATCTGGCCTTAAGCTTAGAGCTCTGCTTGGGTTTGTCTCCTGGGAATAAAGGTGTGTATGACCATGCCTGGACCTAAACTCAGTTCAGTGGGATCTTGCTCCAAAGTCCCACTCCCTTAACCTGTTATCTCCTAGAACATAGGATTCAGCTGCATTCTACTTCCTTGTGCCCCTTTAATACATGAACCATTTTTTTTATTTTTTCCTTTCTTAGCTTGCTCCTTTTCATTGTAACACTCTTCGTAAGTGTGAACTTTAGTAACCACACAACCAAATTTATACCAGGCTGTCCAATGCAGTTAATCTAAATCTCTTCATCTTAGCCTCCAGCTGACTCTTCAGATAATGGCAAAATGCAGCCATGCTCATCACCAAAACACTACAAAAACAGTCTCTATATCACTTACTAAAAATTGTTCTCCACTGAAACCTCTTGAGCCAGTTCTGCCAAATGGACTTAAGACAGAGTTCCTGTGGGACTCTAAAAGGCAGCCTGGTTCCTGGTAGAGCTAAGGCTAGAAACCCCAGTGACCCTGAAGGGATGGTAGACATTTGGCTAAGCTGCAGCCCTCCATAGATTTGTGATCGTCACATAAGGGCAATGCCCCAAGCCCCTCCACAGGTAGAAGACTGCAGGTCAGGTAGGCTCAAGACAAATCTTCATTATAATGAGGTACCTAACCTTTCCTTCCCAGACTCCTCCCTGCAAAAAGCATTTAATCTCAGGCCCACCCTGAGACATGGGGTATGGATTTCAGCCACACCCGCCACCAAGCCAAGCACAAACAGGACCAGCCAGAGACCTCTTCCCTTGGCCCTGGGCTAGATCCAGCCTGTGAACCCCCACTCCATTCTCTGCTCTTCCAAGGCTCTCACTGATGCTTGGAAGCCTGAGAGCCTGAGAACCAGATGACCCCTGCCTCCTCGAAGGCCTGGGGACTACGCAGCCAGCTCCAGTTGTTTCCCATGGCTCAGACTGTGCTTCCCCACTATATACTATTGTATTGGAATCAGCTCCTTGGTGGTCTTTTCTGGTTTGTGAGACAGGCAAAAAACATAGTCTGTTTGTTTGCTTGCATTTGATAACATGTGGGGTTATGGGTCCCGTGTCTGCTTTGCCATAGGGTTCAGCCGCTCATGGAGGCAGGTTTTGGGAAGTTGATAGTACTATCTGCCTGTCTCTGTACCAATACCATACAGTTTTATGACTATTGATCTATAATACTGCTTGAAGTCAGGGATGGTGATTCCTCCGGAAGTTCTTTTATTGTTGAGTATAGGTTTCACTATCCTGGGTTTTTTGTTATTTCAAATGAATTTGCAAATTGCTCTTTCTATCTCTAGAAAGAATTGAGTAGGAATTTTGATGGGGATAACATTGAATCTGAAGATTGCTTAAGCAAAATGGCCATCTTTACTATATTAATCGTGCCAATCCATGAGCATAGAAGATCTTTCCATCTTCTGAGATCTTCCTCAATTTCTTTCTTCAGGGACTTGAAGTTCTTGTCATACAGATCTTTCACTTGCTTTGTTAAAGTCACACCAAGATATTTTATATTATTTGGGTCTATTGTGAAGGGTGTCATTTCCTTAATTTCCTTCTCAGCCTGTTTATCCTTTGAATAGAGGAAGGCTACTTATTTGTCTGAGCTAATTTTATATCCCAACACTTTGCTGAAGTTATTTATCAGGTTTAGTAGTTCTCTGCTGGAATTTTGGGGTCACTTATGTATGCTGTCATATCATCTGCAAATAGTGATAATTTGATTTCTTCCCTCCCAATTTGAATCCCTTTGACCTCCTTTCACTGTTTGATTGCTCTGGCTAGGACTTCAAGTACTATATTGAATAAGTAGGGAGAGAGTGGGCAGCCTTATCTAGTCCCTGATTTTAGTGGGATTGCTTCAAGTTTCTCTCCATTTAGTTTGATGTTAGCTACTGGTTTGCTGTATATTGCTTTCACTATGTTTAGATATGGACCTTGAATTCCTGAACTTTCCAGGACTTTTATCATGAAAGAGTTTTGAATTTTGTCAAATGCTCTCTCAGCATCTAATGGAATGATCATGTCGTTCTTATCTTTGAGTTTGTTTATATAGTGGATTACATTGAGGGATTTTCATGTATTAAATCATCCTTGCATGCCTGGGATGAAGCCTAATTCTTCATGATGGATGATCATTTTGATGTGTTCTTGGATTTGCTTTGCAAGAATTTTATTGAGTATTTTTACATCAATATTCATTAGGGAAATTGGTCTGAAGTTCTCTTTCTTTGTTGGGTCTTTGTGTGGTTTCGGTATAAGAGTAATTGTGGCTTCACAGAAGGAATTCAGTAGTGATCCATCTGTTTCAATTTTGTGGAATAGTTCAGATAGTATTGGTATGAGATGTTCTATGAAGGTCTGATAGAATTCTGCACGTAGGCTCTTTTTGGTTGGGAGATTTTTAATAACAGCTTCTATTTCGTTAGGAGTTATGGGGTTATTTAGATGGTTTATTTGTTCCTGATTTAACTTTGGTACCTGGTATCAGTCTAGAAAACTGTCCATTCCTCCAGATTTTCCAGTTTGTTGAATATAGGTTTTGTAGTAGGATCTGTTGATTTTTTAAAAAATTTCCTCAGATTCTGCTGTTATGTATCCCTTTTCATTTCTGATTTTGTTAATTTGGATACACTCTCTGTGACCTCTGGTTAGTCTGGCTAACGGTTTATCTATCTTATTGATTTTCTAAAAGAATCAGCTCCTGGTTTTGTTGATTCTTTGTATAGTCCTTTTCATTTCTACTTGGTTGATTTCAGCTCTGAGTCAGATTATTTCCTCCCTTCTACTCCTCTTGGGTTTATTTATTTCTTTTTGTTTAGAACTTGAAGGTGTGCTGTCAAGCTTCTGACATATGCTCTCTCCTGTTTCTTTTTGCAGGCACTCAGAGCTATGAGTATTCCTCTTAGTACCACTTTCATTGTGGCCCATAAGTTTGGGAATGTTGTATCTTCATTTTCATTAAATTCTAAAAAGTCTTTAATTTCTTTCTTTACTTCTTTGACCAAGTTGTCATTGAGTAGAGTATAGTTCAGCTTCCATGTATATGTGGGCTTTCTGTCATTATTGTTGTTACTAAAGACCAGTCTTTGTCTGTGGTGATCTGATAGGACACATGGGATTATTTCTATCTTCCTGTATCTGTTGAGGCCTGTTTTATGACTGATTATATGGTCAATTTGGGAGAAGGTTCCTTGAGGTGCTGAGAAGAAAGTATGTCCTTTTGTTTTAGGATAGAATGTTCTATAAATATCTGTTAAATCCATTTGGTTCATAACTTCTGTAAGTTTCTCTACGTCTCTGTTTAATTGCTGTTTCCATGATCTGTCCATTGATGAGAGTGGGCTGTTGAAATCTCCCACTATTATTGTGTGAGGTGCAATGTGTGTTTTGAGCTTTATTAAGGTTTCTTTTACGTATCTAGGTGCCCTTGTATTTGGAGCATAGATATTCAGGATTAAGAGTTCATCTTGGTGGATTTTTCCTTTGATGAATATGAAGTGTCCTTCCTTATCTTTTTTGATGATTTTGGTTGAAAATCAATTTTATTCGATATTGGAATGGCTACTCCAGCTTGCTTCTTCCGACCATTTGCTTGGAAAGTTGTTTTATAGCCTTTCACTCTGAGGTAGAGTCTGTCTTTGTCTCTGAGGTGTGTTTCCTGTACGCAGCAGAATGCTGGGTCCTCATTGCATATTCGGTTTGTTAATCTGTGTCTTTTTATTGAGGAATTGAGTCCATTGATGTTGAGAGATATTAAAGAATAGTGATTGTTGCTTCCTGTTATATTCATATTTGGATGTGAGATTATGTTTGTGTGCTTTTCTTCTCTTTGTTTTGTTGCAAGACAATTAGTTTCTTGCTTTTTCTAGGGTATAGCTTGCCTCCTCGTGTTGGGCTTTACATTTTATTATCCTTTGTAGGGCTGGATTTGTAGAAAGATATTGTGTAAATTTGGTTTTGTCATGGAATATCTTGGTTTCTCCATCAATGTTAATTGAGAGTTTTGCAGGATACAGTAACCTGGGCTGGCATTTGTGTTCTCTTAGGGTCTGTATGACATCTGTCCAGGATCTTCTGGCTTTCATAGTTTCTGGTGAAAAGTCTGGTGTGATTCTGATAGGTCTGCCTTTATATGTTACTTGACCTTTTTCCCTTACTGCTTTTAATATTCTTTCTTTATTTTGTGTGTTTGGTGTTTTGACTATTATGTGACGGGAGGTGTTTCTTTTCTGGTCCAATCTATTTGGAGTTCTGTAGGCTTCTTGTATGCCTATGGGTATCTCTTTTTTTAGGTAAGGGAAGTTTTCTTCTATGATTTTGTTGAAGATATTTACTGTTCCTTTGAGCTGGGAGTCTTCACTCTCTTCTATACCTATTATCCTTAGGTTTGATCTTCTCATTGAGTCCTGGATTTCCTGTATGTTTTGGACCAGTAGCTTTTTCCACTTTACATTATCTTTGACAGTTGAGTCAATGATTTCTATGGAATCTTCTGCTCCTGAGATTCTCTCTTCCATCTCTTGTATTCTGTTGGTGAAGCTCATATCTACAGCTCCTTGTCTCTTCCTTTGTTTTTCTATATCCAGGGTTGTTTCCATGTGTTCTTTCTTGATTGCTTCTATTTCCATTTTTAATTCCTTCAACTGTTTGATTGTGTTTTCCTGGAATTCTTTCAGGGATTTTTGTGACTCCTCTCTATGGGCTTCTACTTGTTTATTTGTGTTTTCCTGCATTTCTGTAAAGGAGTTCTTTATGTCTTTCTTGAAGTCCTCCATCATCATGATCAAATGTGATTTTAAATCTAGATCTTGCTTTTCTGGTGTGTTTGGATATTCAGTGTTTGCTTTGGTGGGAGAACTGGGCTCTGATGAGGCCATGTAGTCTTGGTTTCTGTTGCTTACCTTTCACCATCATGTTGTCTCTGGTGTTACCTTGTTCTGCTATTTCTGACAGTGGCTAGACTGTCCTATAGGCCTATGTGTCAGGAGTGCTGTAGACCTGTTTTCCTGTTTTCTTTCAGCCAGTTATGGGAACAGAGTGTTCTGATTTCAGGAGTATAGTAGTTCCTGTCTGCTGGTCTTCAGGTGTTCCTGTGGGTGTGTGTCCTGAGTCCACCAGGCAGGTCACTTGGAGCAGAAAAGTTGGTCTTACCTGCGGTCCTGCGGCACAAGTTTCTCGTGGGGGGCTGCTGTTGAGCTCTCCATGAGGGCAGCAACCAGGAGGGCCTGTGCCACCTTTTGCTGAAGCCCCCATGCATCAGGGTCCCAGATGGCATTAGGTGTTTTCCTCTGAAGTCAGAAATGTGGGCAGAGTGTAGCTCTTCTGGCTTCCCAGGTGTGTCTGCTCCTCTGAAGGTTTAGCTCTCCCTCCCACGGGATTTGGGTGCAGAAACCTCTTACTGTTTTTAATATTCTCTTTTGTTTAGTGCATTTGGTGTTGTGACTATTATGTAATGGGAGAAATTTCTTTTCTGGTCCAATCTGTTTGGAGTTTTTAGGCTTATGGGCATCTCTTTCTTTAGGTTAGGGAATTTTTCTTCTATTATTTTGTTGAAGGTCTTTGCTGGTCCTTTAAGTTGGGAATTTTTGCTCTCTTCTGTACCTATTATCCTTAGGTTTGAGCTTTTCATTGTGTCCTGGATTTCCTGGATGTTTTGGGTTAGGAGCTTTTTGTGTTTTCAATTTTCTTTGAGAGTTTGTCCATATTTTCTATGGTATCTTCTGCCCCTGAGATTCTGTCTTCTATCTTTTGTGTGCTTGTCTATTACTCCTGATCTCTTTCCTAGGTTTTTTATCTCCACAGTTGTCTCCCCTTGTGATTTCTTTGTTTCTATTTCCATTTTTAGATCCTGGATGATTTTATTCAGTTCCTTATCTTATTAGGTTGTGTTTTCCTGTAATTCTTTAAGGAATTTTTGTGTTTACTCTTTAAGTGCTTCTACCTGTTTACCTGTGTTCACCTATGTTTCTTTCAGGGAGTTATTTATGTCCTTCTTAAAGTCATCTAACATCATGATGAGATGTCATTTTAAATAAGAATCTTTCCTTTCTGGTGCATTGGATTATTCCAGACTTACTGTGGTAGGAGAACTGGGTTCTGAAACTGTCAAGTAGTCTTGGTTTCTGATGCTTATGTTCCTGCATTTGCCTCTTGCCATCTGTTTATCTCTGGCATTAGCTGGTCTTGCTGTCTTTGACAGTGGCTTGACTCTCCTATAAGCCTGTTTGTTAGCACTCTTGGGAGACCAGCTCTCTCCCTGCTGAATCTGGGCGCAGAAGGCTGTGGTTCTGGGTCAGCTTTGGGCACAGGTAGAAACTGGAAGGACACTGTGCTAGACTGCTCCTTGGTTCCTGTGTCCAGAGTGCTCCAGGTGGGTCCCTTGGAGCAGAAGGTAGTCCTACCTGTGCTTTCAGGTGTGTCAACACTTCTGGGAGTCCAGCTCTCTCTCCCTGGGATCCAGGCACTCTATTTAAGTTTTAAAGAGAAAAAAAACTGGCAAATCAAACAATCTATAGTAAAGATCACCCCACGCAATCTACTGTAGGAGGAAAACTCTCTGATGGTGGTTGAGTGACACACACACACACACACACACACACACACACACACACCATATAAACCAAAATTAATAACCACAATATATACATAAAAGACAAGTAAGGTAAGAATGCCTTATGCAAAATGAGGGCCAGAAAATATCTCCAAAAGGCTAATGTGTTAGTTCTGTGTTGGCCATCACTGCTGGACATGGGGCCAGCTTTTATGTGTGGTTTAGAGAACCAATGAGACTCCATGGATGAAAAGTAATGTTTTCTTTGCAGGTCATTGTCAATAGCAGAGAGCTTCTTGATTATAGTCATTTCATTCTCTCAGCACTGGAACCCCATCTCATTCGACCTATTCCTCAAGTTCTGTGAGTTCACATTGACTGTTCTACTGTGTCAGAAAGAGCCTAGTTTCTTGGTGTTATCCATTCCCTCTGCCTCTTACTATCTTCTCCCTTCTTCTACATAGTTCCCCGAGTCCTGAGATTGGGGGTGGATTAAATGGAGACATTTCATTTAGGAATAAGTGTTCCAAGGACTCTCACTGTACCTTTCCCACTTGTGAGTCTCTGTATTTGTTGCAGTCTACTGTAGGAGGAAAACTCTCTGATGGTGGTTGAGTGAGACACACACACACACACACACACACACACACACACATACATATATATATGGCATGCATTCTTATGCAACAAATATGATAAAAGAAAAAGAAGGTATCAACTTGAGAGTGGAAAGGCTTGGGAGGAGTTCAAGAGAGTAGACCTGGGAAGGACTAAGGAAAGAAAAGAGCTGGAAGAAGTGATATAATTCCATTTTAATTGGAAACATCAAAAACTGAAATAGTAAGATAGGTGTTAGGGGAAAAGAGGAGCAAGAAGAGCTCCAAGTTCCAAAGGACCAAAATCAATCCAGACAACTGTATCATCATGATTGAACAGTTTATCATGATTGAAAAAGGCATAAAAATTCCATAATAAAGGCAGATCGAAATAATTTATGATAAATAAATAATAAATATCTTACAAAAGATATTAAATGAAACCCTTCATACTGATAAACAACACAAACATATCAAAAAGGGGAAAGAGGTTAGTAATACTGATTATTAATGCTATCAATCTCCATTTAAAGGACAGGATAAAAGTTTGAATTAAGAAGAAAAATCCGATCCCGGCCCGCAGCAGCTCTCTGCTCCCAGACCCGGTGAGAGAGAGACCCAACCGCCTGGTCAGGTGGGCACTCCTGAGGCTGCAGAGCGGAAGAGACCACCAACACTGCTCACCCCTGCCCACATCCCTGGCCCAAGAGGAAACTGTATAAGGCCTCTGGGCTCCCGTGGGGGAGGGCCCAGGAGCGGCAGGACCCCTGCCAGAGACACCGCCGGACCCTGAAGGAAACAGACCGGATAAACAGTTCTCTGCACCCAAATCCCGTGGGAGGGAGAGCTAAACCTTCAGAGAGGCAGACAGGCCTGGGAAACCAGAAGAGACTGCTCCCTGCACACACATCTCGGACGCCAGAGGAAAAAGCCAAAGACCATCTGGAACCCTGGTGCACTGAAGCTCCCGGAAGGGGCGGCACAGGTCTTCCTGGTTGCTGCCGCTGCAGAGAGCCCCTGGGCAGCACCCCACGAGCGAACTTGAGCCTCGGGATCACAGGTAAGACCAAATTTTCTGCTGCAAGAAAGCTGCCTGGTGAGCTTGGGACACACGGAAGCAGAATTTCTCTAGAACCGGGCA
Source organism: Rattus norvegicus (assembly GCF_021556685.1). Classification (NCBI taxonomy): domain Eukaryota; kingdom Metazoa; phylum Chordata; class Mammalia; order Rodentia; family Muridae; genus Rattus; species Rattus norvegicus. The sequence goes on along the minus strand of NC_141548.1, from coordinate 14,306,022 downwards.
CGTTCTGTGTTTACCGGAAGTCCCACACCCGCGGATCCCGGCCCGCAGCAGCTCTCTGCTCCCAGACCCGGTGAGAGAGAGACCCAACCGCCTGGTCAGGTGGGCACTCCTGAGGCTGCAGAGCGGAAGAGACCACCAACACTGCTCACCCCTGCCCACATCCCTGGCCCAAGAGGAAACTGTATACGGCCTCTGGGCTCCCGTGGGGGAGGGCCCAGGAGCGGCAGGACCCCTGCCAGAGACACCGCCGGACCCTGAAGGAAACAGACCTGATAAACAGTTCTCTGCACCCAAATCCCGTGGGAGGGAGAGCTAAACCTTCAGAGAGGCAGACAGGCCTGGGAAACCAGAAGAGACTGCTCCCTGCACACACATCTCGGACGCCAGAGGAAAAAGCCAAAGACCATCTGGAACCCTGGTGCACTGAAGCTCCCGGAAGGGGCGGCACAGGTCTTCCTGGTTGCTGCCGCTGCAGAGAGCCCCTGGGCAGCACCCCACGAGCAAACCTGAGCCTCGGGACCACAGGTAAGACCAAATTTTCTGCTGCAAGAAAGCTGCCTGGTGAACTCAAGACACAGGCCCACAGGAACAGCTGAAGACCTGTAGAGAGGAAAAACTACACGCCCGAAAGCAGAACACTCTGTCCCCATAACTGACTGAAAGAGAGGAAAACAGGTCTACAGCACTCCTGACACACAGGCTTATAGGACAGTCTAGCCACTGTCAGAAATAGCAGAACAAAGTAACACTAGAGATAATCTGATGGCGAGAGGCAAGCGCAGGAACCCAAGCAACAGAAACCAAGACTACATGCCATCATCGGAGCCCAATTCTCCCACCAAAACAAACATGGAATATCCAAACACACCAGAAAAGCAAGATCTAGTTTCAAAATCATATTTGATCATGATGCTGGAGGACTTCAGGAAAGACCTGAACACACTTAGGGAAGCACAGGAAAACATTAATAAACAAGTAAAAGCCTACAGAGAGGAATCGCAAAAATCCCTGAAAGAATTCCAGGAAAACACAATCAAACAGTTGAAGGAATTAAAAATGGAAATAGAAGCAATCAAGAAAGAACACATGGAAACAACCCTGGATATAGAAAACCAAAAGAAGAGACAAGGAGCTGTAGATACAAGCTTCACCAACAGAATACAAGAGATGGAAGAGAGAATCTCAGGAGCAGAAGATTCCATAGAAATCATTGACTCAACTGTCAAAGATAATGTAAAGCGGAAAAAGCTACTGGTCCAAAACATACAGGAAATCCAGGACTCAATGAGAAGATCAAACCTAAGGATAATAGGTATAGAAGAGAGTGAAGACTCCCAGCTCAAAGGACCAGTAAATATCTTCAACAAAATCATAGAAGAAAACTTCCCTAACCTAAAAAAAGAGATACCCATAGACATACAGGAAGCCTACAGAACTCCAAATAGATTGGACCAGAAAAGAAACACCTCCCGTCACATAATTGTCAAAACACCAAACGCACAAAATAAAGAAAGAATATTAAAAGCAGTAAGGGAAAAAGGTCAAGTAACATATAAAGGGAGACCTATCAGAATCACACCAGACTTCTCGCCAGAAACTATGAAGGCCAGAAGATCCTGGACTGATGTTATACAGACCCTAAGAGAACACAAATGCCAGCCCAGATTACTGTATCCAGCAAAACTCTCAATTAACATTGATGGAGAAACCAAGATATTCCATGACAAAACCAAATTTACACAATATCTTTCTACAAATCCAGCACTACAAAGGATAATAAATGGTAAAGCCCAACATAAGGAGGCAAGCTATACCCTAGAAGAAGCAAGAAACTAATCGTCTTGGCAACAAAACAAAGAGAATGAAAGCACACAAACATAACCTCACATCAAATATGAATATAACGGGAAGCAATAATCACTATTCCTTAATATCTCTCAATATCAATGGCCTCAACTCCCCAATAAAAAGACATAGATTAACAAACTGGATACGCAACGAGGACCCTGCATTCTGCTGCCTACAGGAAACACACCTCAGAGACAAAGACAGACACTATCTCAGAGTGAAAGGCTGGAAAACAACTTTCCAAGCAAATGGTCAAAAGAAGCAAGCTGGAGTAGCCATTCTAATATCAAATAAAATCAATTTCCAACTAAAAGTCATCAAAAAAGATAAGGAAGGACACTTCATATTCATCAAAGGAAAAATCCACCAAGATGAACTCTCAATCCTAAATATCTATGCCCCAAATACAAGGGCACCTACATATGTAAAAGAAACCTTACTAAAGCTCAAAACACACATTGCACCTCACACAATAATAGTGGGAGATTTCAACACCCCACTCTCATCAATGGACAGATCATGGAAACAGAAATTAAACAGTGATGTAGACAGACTAAGAGAAGTCATGAGCCAAATGGACTTAACGGATATTTATAGAACATTCTATCCTAAAGCAAAAGGATATACCTTCTTCTCAGCTCCTCATGGTACTTTCTCCAAAATTGACCATATAATTGGTCAAAAAACGGGCCTCAAAAGGTACAGAAAGATAGAAATAATCCCATGCGTGCTATCGGACCACCACGGCCTAAAACTGGTCTTCAATAACAATAAGGGAAGAATGCCCACATATACGTGGAAATTGAACAATGCTCTACTCAATGATAACCTGGTCAAGGAAGAAATAAAGAAAGAAATTAAAAACTTTTTAGAATTTAATGAAAATGAAGATACAACATACTCAAACTTATGGGACACAATGAAAGCTGTGCTAAGAGGAAAACTCATAGCGCTGAGTGCCTGCAGAAAGAAACAGGAAAGAGCATATGTCAGCAGCTTGACAGCACACCTAAAAGCTCTAGAACAAAAAGAAGCAAATACACCCAGGAGGAGTAGAAGGCAGGAAATAATCAAACTCAGAGCTGAAATCAACCAAGTAGAAACAAAAAGGACCATAGAAAGAATCAACAGAACCAAAAGTTGGTTCTTTGAGAAAATCAACAAGATAGATAAACCCTTAGCCAGACTAACGAGAGGACACAGAGAGTGTGTCCAAATTAACAAAATCAGAAATGAAAAGGGAGACATAACTACAGATTCGGAGGAAATTCAAAAAATCATCAGATCTTACTATAAAAACCTATATTCAACAAAATTTGAAAATCTTCAGGAAATGGACAATTTCCTAGACAGATACCAGGTATCGAAGTTAAATCAGGAACAGATAAACCAGTTAAACAACCCCATAACTCCTAAGGAAATAGAAGCAGTCATTAAAGGTCTCCCAACCAAAAAGAGCCCAGGTCCAGACGGGTTTAGTGCAGAATTCTATCAAACCTTCATAGAAGACCTCGTACCAATATTATCCAAACTATTCCACAAAATTGAAACAGATGGAGCCCTACCGAATTCCTTCTATGAAGCCACAATTACTCTTATACCTAAACCACACAAAGACACAACAAAGAAAGAGAACTTCAGACCAATTTCCCTTATGAATATCGACGCAAAAATACTCAATAAAATTCTGGCAAACCGAATTCAAGAGCACATCAAAACAATCATCCACCATGATCAAGTAGGCTTCATCCCAGTCATGCAGGGATGGTTTAATATACGGAAAACCATCAACGTGATCCATTATATAAACAAACTGAAAGAACAGAACCACATGATCATTTCATTAGATGCTGAGAAAGCATTTGACAAAATTCAACACCCCTTCATGATAAAAGTCCTGGAAAGAATAGGAATTCAAGGCCCATACCTAAACATAGTAAAAGCCATATACAGCAAACCAGTTGCTAACATTAAACTAAATGGAGAGAAACTTGAAGCAATCCCACTAAAATCAGGGACTAGACAAGGCTGCCCACTCTCTCCCTACTTATTCAATATAGTTCTTGAAGTTCTAGCCAGAGCAATCAGACAACAAAAGGAGATCAAAGGGATACAGATCGGAAAAGAAGAGGTCAAAATATCACTATTTGCAGATGACATGATAGTATATTTAAGTGATCCCAAAAGTTCCACCAGAGAACTACTAAAGCTGATAAACAACTTCAGCAAAGTGGCTGGGTATAAAATTAACTCAAATAAATCAGTTGCCTTCCTCTATACAAAAGAGAAACAAGCCGAGAAAGAAATTAGGGAAACGACACCCTTCATAATAGACCCAAATAATATAAAGTACCTCGGTGTGACTTTAACCAAGCAAGTAAAAGATCTGTACAATAAGAACTTCAAGACACTGAGGAAAGAAATTGAAGAAGACCTCAGAAGATGGAAAGATCTCCCATGCTCATGGATTGGCAGGATTAATATGGTAAAAATGGCCATTTTACCAAAAGCAATCTACAGATTCAATGCAATCCCCATCAAAATACCAATCCAATTCTTCAAAGAGTTAGACAGAACAATTTGCAAATTCATCTGGAATAACAAAAAACCCAGGATAGCTAAAGCTATCCTCAACAATAAAAGGACTTCAGGGGGAATCACTATCCCTGAACTCAAGCAGTATTACAGAGCAATAGTGATAAAAACTGCATGGTATTGGTACAGAGACAGACAGATAGACCAATGGAATAGAATTGAAGACCCAGAAATGAACCCACACACCTATGGTCACTTGATTTTTGACAAAGGAGCCAAAACCATCCAATGGAAAAAAGATAGCATTTTCAGCAAATGGTGCTGGTTCAACTGGAGGGCAACATGTAGAAGAATGCAGATCGATCCATCCTTATCACCCTGTACAAAGCTTAAGTCCAAGTGGATCAAGGACCTCCACATCAAACCAGACACACTCAAACTAATAGAAGAAAAACTAGGGAAGCATCTGGAACACATGGGCACTGGAAAAAATTTCCTGAACAAAACACCAATGGCTTATGCTCTAAGATCAAGAATCGACAAATGGGATCTCATAAAACTGCAAAGCTTCTGTAAGGCAAAGGACACTGTGGTTAGGACAAAACGGCAACCAACAGATTGGGAAAAGATCTTTACCAATCCTACAACAGATAGAGGCCTTATTTCCAAAATATACAAAGAACTCAAGAAGTTAGACCGCAGGGAAACAAATAACCCTATTAAAAAATGGGGTTCAGAGCTAAACAAAGAATTCACAGCTGAGGAATGCCGAATGGCTGAGAAACACCTAAAGAAATGTTCAACATCTTTAGTCATAAGGGAAATGCAAATCAAAACAACCCTGAGATTTCACCTCACACCAGTGCGATTGGCTAAGATCAAAAACTCAGGTGACAGCAGATGCTGGCGAGGATGTGGAGAAAGAGGAACACTCCTCCATTGTTGGTGGGATTGCAGACTGGTAAAACCATTCTGGAAATCAGTCTGGAGGTTCCTCAGAAAATTGGACATTGAACTGCCTGAGGATCCAGCTATACCTCTCTTGGGCATATACCCAAAAGATGCCTCAACATATAAAAGAGACACGTGCTCCACTATATTCATCGCAGCCTTATTTATAATAGCCAGAAAATGGAAAGAACCCAGATGCCCTTCAACAGAGGAATGGATACAGAAAATGTGGTACATCTACACAATGGAATATTACTCAGCTATCAAAAACAACGAGTTTATGAAATTCGTAGGCAAATGGTTGGAACTGGAAAATATCATCCTGAGTGAGCTAACCCAATCACAGAAAGACATACATGGTATGCACTCATTGATAAGTGGCTATTAGCCCAAATGCTTGAATTACCCTAGATCCCTAGAACAAACGAAACTCAAGACGGATGATCAAAATGTGAATGCTTCACTCCTTCTTTAAATGAGGAAAAAGAATACCCTTGGCAGGGAAGGGAGAGGCAAAGATTAAAACAGAGACTGAAGGAACACCCATTCAGAGCCTGCCCCACATGTGGCCCATACATATACAGCCACCCAATTAGACAAGATGGATGAAGCAAAGAAGTGCAGACCGACAGGAGCCGGATGTAGATCGCTCCTGAGAGACACAGCCAGAATACTGCAAATATAGAGGCGAATGCCAGCAGCAAACCACTGAACTGAGAATAGGTCCCCTATTGAAGGAATCAGAGAAAGAACTGGAAGAGCTTGAAGGGGCTCGAGACCCCAAAAGTACAACAATGCCAAGCAACCAGAGCTTCCAGGGACTAAGCCACTACCTAAAGACTATACATGGACTGACCCTGGACTCTGACCCCATAGGTAGCAATGAATATCCTAGTAAGAGCACCAGTGGAAGGGGAAGCCCTGGGTCCTGCTAAGACTGAACCCCCAGTGAACTAGTCTATGGGGGGAGGGCGGCAATGGGGGGAGGGTTGGGAGGGGAACACCCATAAGGAAGGGGAGGGGGGAGGGGGATGTTTGCCCGGAAACCGGGAAAGGGAATAACACTCGAAATGTATATAAGAAATACTCAAGTTAATAAAAAAAAAAAAAAAAAAAAAAAAAAAGAAGAAAAATCCATCAGTTTGCTGCTTCCAAAAGGCTATACCTCATCTTCAAAGAAAGACTCTAGATTAGGGTAAAAAAATCCAAAAAAAATTATAAGGATATATCTTTAAAACATATACTTCATTAAACTGGAAAAAATCTATAAGAATCATTTTTAAAAGAATTCTCATAGAATCAATTTCTAGATGCACACGCCCTATCAGAATTAAATCGAGATAAATACAAGCAACTTAGTCCTACAGAAAACATATCCACATGGCTAAAATGATCTAGGCACATGTGGATATAGTGATGAATTATCACAGATCTTCAAAGAAGAACTAAAACACATGCTTCTCAAACTTTTCCATAAGAGAGGGAGGCTCACTAACAGTTATGTTTTTAATAGCCTAGTATTATCTTTATACCAAAACCAGATAAAATCACAACAGGATCAGTTTTCTGTTGAACATACATGCAAATATTTTCAACAAACTACTTGCAAACTGAGTATAAGAAACCATAAATAGCATTCCCAAAATAGGACATTCATTCAAGTTGGCTTTATTCCAAAGATATAAGGGTGGTTCAATTCTTATAAATCATCAAATGTAATGCATCCTATAAATTGTCTCATGAACAAAAATTATCCACAATAGATGCAGAAAGAGATTTTAGAAAGCACAATATGCCTTCATGAAAAAGCCCTGAAAGAAATTGGAAGTAGAAGAAACATGTCACAACATGATAAAGTTAATCTATGACAACCCTAAAGCTAACAATATACTAAGTACAGAAATGAGTAAATAGACAGAGGTGTCTGCTTTTACTAATCTTTCAATATGGTACTGAGGGCGTTAGAGAAACACATAAAATGGATGCAAGACAAAACAAAGAAATTGAAATATTATTATTTGCAGATAATAGGATTTGTACATAAAAGATCTTAGAGACTTTACTAGAAAACTGATACGACTGATAAACCCAAAGATTGAAGTGACAATGTAGTTTATTATGGACCTTTGAAATATATCCTCAAAGTTGTGATGGTTATTGCAATAAATCTGCAAAATCATTTTTCTGGTATATCATTTTCACAATATTAATTCTGATAGTTTCCTAAACTGTCATGAGAGAGCTTTCTATTGTCTAGTTATATTTTAATTTCCTTTTTCTATGTCTTAAAGCTTTTGTTGTAGGTGCCTGTCAACTATTTGGTTAGGTGTATTCATAGGTACTTAATTTTCTGGAGCTATTATGAATAGAATATTTTGCCCAATTTCTTTCCTTGGAAGTATGTTGCTATCTGTGACCATACGACTCTGAACACACTATCTCTTTCAGAGCTAAACGGGATTGCTCCTGGTTAATAATTGTGTGAGAGTATATTGTTGGTAGATATAAAGTTCCCATTTTTATATTTAAATTTTATTGTGCTACTTTACTTTAAGAGCTTATTAGCAATTTGCAAATTCATTTGAAATAACAAAAAATCCAGGAGAGGGAAAACTATCCTCAACAATAAAAGAACTTCTGGGGGAAATCACCATCCCTGAACTAAAGCTGTATTACTGAACAATAGTGATAAAAACTGTATGGTATTGGTACAGAGACAGGCAGGTAGATCAGAGGAATAGAATTGAAGACCCAAAAGTGGACCCACACACCTCTGGTCACTTGATCTTTGACAAAGAAGGTAAAACCAACCAATGGAAAAAAGGTAGCATTTTCAACAAATGGTGCTGGTTCAACTGGAGGTCAGCATGTAAAAGAATGCAAATGTAGAAGGCCGCAATAACATTCGCCACCACTAGATGGCGCTGGCTTCCACTGCGCCCCACGTGGAAGGCCAGGATAGACTCCGCCATTGCAAGATGGCGCCAGCCTTCGCCGCGCCAGCCGGCCCCCTTTCAGGAAGTTAACTGTGCGCATGTACTAGAGTGCCTTCGTGCCAGGTCTTTGCCCACTCCGGAGCGTGCCTAATGAGATCATGGGTAAAGCAACCAATCAGGTGTGGATGCGCGACACTAGGGGGTTTATAAGCGCACCATGTTGGTGCGGCCGGGGCTTCTCCATAAGATTAGAAATAAAGTTTTACATATAGCAAGGATTTCTGAATGTCCGCGTGCTTCTTGCCGGCGGGAGGTCGCGCGTGGGACATGCAAATCAATCCATTCTTATCATCCTGTACAAAGCTTAAGTCCAAGTGGATCAAGGACCTCCACATCAAACCAGATACACTCAAACTAATAGAAGAAAAAGTGGGGGAAGAGCCTCAAACACATGTGCACTGGGTAAACTTTCCTGAACAAAACACCAAGGGCTTATGTTTTAAGACCAAGAAGCAACAAATGGGACCTCATAAAAGTACAAAGCTTCTGTAAGGCAAAGAACACTGTCATTAGGACAAAACAGCAACCAACAGATTGGGAAAAGATCTTTACCAATTTTACCTCTGATAGAGGGCTAATATCCAACATATACAAAAAACTCAAAAAGGTAGACTCCAGAGAATCAAATAGCCCTATTAAAAATGGGGTGCAGAGCTAAACTAAGAATTCTCAGCTAAGGAATCCCAAATAGCTCAGAAGTACCTAAAGAAATGTTCAGTGTCCTTAGTCATCAGGGAACTGCAAATCAAAACAACCCTGAGATTCCACCTCACACCAGTCAGAATGGCTAAGATCAAAAACTCAGGTGACAACAAATGCTGGTGAGGATGTGGAGATAGAGGAACCCTCCTCCATTGTTGGTGGAACTGCTACAACCACTCTGGAAATCAGAAAATTGGACATAGTACTACCTCAGGACCCAGCTATACCTCTCTTGGGCATATACCCAAAAGATGCCCCAACATATAACAAAGACACATGCTCCACTATGTTCATAGCAGCCTTATTTATAATAGCCAGAAGCTGGAAAGAACCCAGATGCTCTTCAACAGAGGAATGGATACAAAAAAATGTGGTACATCTATACAATGGAGTACTACTCAGCTATCAAAACAATGACTTCATGAAATACAAGCAAATGGATGGAACTCGAAAATATCCTCCTGAATGAGATAACCCAATCACACACACACACACACACACACACACACACACACAAACATACACACACATGATATGCACTCACTGATAAGCAGATATTAGCGCAAAAGTTCGAATTCCTGAAGATACAATCCACAGACCATATGAAGCTCAAGAAGAAGGACAACCAAAGTGCAGATGCCTTGGTCCTTCTTTAAAGTGGAAACAAAAATATTCGTAGGAGGGGATATGGAGACAAAATTTGGAGCAGAGACTGAAGTAGTGGCCATTCAGAGCCTGTTTCCTCCTGGGGATCCAGCTGATACATATATTATATATGATATGTATATATATATACTATATATATATATATATATATATATTGGCTATCTTCCGAGAAGCTTAGCCAAAGCAAGACAAATACAGAGGTGAATGCTAGCAGTAAAACCATCTAACTGAGAATGAAATCCCCATTGGAAGAGTTAGCAAAAGGATTGAAGAAGATAAAGGGGCTTGCAACCCCATAAGAAACATAATTCCAACCAACCAGAGCCCTCAGTGACTAAACCACTACCCAAAGAGTACACGTGGACAGAACCATGGCTCTAGCTGCAAATGTAGCAGAGGATGGCCTTGTTGGGCACCAACGGGAGGAGACGCCCTTGGTCCTGCTAAGGCTGGACCCCTCCCACCCACCCAGTGTAGGGGAATGTCATGGTGGGAAGGCAGGAATAGAGGATGGTTGGAGAGTTGGGGAGTTGGAGTACCATCACAGAAGAATGGGGACGGGGGATGGTATATGGGACTTTTGGATGGGAAACCAGGAAAGGGAATAACATTGGAAATGTAAACAGAAAAATCCAAGAAAAAAAAATAAAAGAGTTTATGGGGTCTAAGAATTAGTTTTGTAGTATATACTACAAGTTATTTTTAAAATATAGAATCATGTTGTCTGCAAATAGGAACAGTTCTGTGCCTTTTCTAATTTTTTAAAAAAATTTAAAATCTTTTAAAAATGTTTATTTATTAATAAGAGTGCACTGTAGCTGTCATCAGACACACCAGTAATGTGCATCAGATCCCATTACAGATAGTTGTGAGCCACCATGTGGTTGCTGGGTATTGCTCATTGAAAGAGCCGTCGGTGCTTCTACTTCTGCTCTACCTCCCCAGCTCTGCCTTTTCTATTTTTAAGCTTTATTTTTTTAAACCTAAAGTCTTTCTCTTGTCTAATTTTTACACTGAGATTTAAAACACTATACTGAATAAAGAAAGACGATGGGCATCCTGGTCTCATTACTGATTTTAGAGGAAATGCTCTCAGTTACTCTCCATTTAGTATAAATTTGACTGTAGCTTTGTTTCATATAGCTTTATTATTCTGAGAATCCTAGAAGTCTATGGAAACACAAAATACTGCACATAGCTAAAACAAGCTCAAAGAGATCATAGCTCTAGGTATTTCTATATCTGAAATCTAAGTATGTGACAGAGCTATATAGGTCCCATTAGAGCACCCAGAAACAAACAACAAATCTACAGTCACCTAATTTGTTGATGACTGAGGCAAAAGCATGCAGTAGAAAATGCATAGCCTGTTCAACAAATGTTGCTGGCAAACAGTATCCAGCTGAGGAAGAATGAAACCAGATTCAAAATTTTCACCTTGTAAAAAAGTAGTTTTGAAATGGGTTAAATATCTTAATTAAAATCAAGCACCCCAATTCCACTGATTTCCTGTTCCCATTGTACCTGTCATTCACCCTGGTGAATTCCCACCCCTGCCCTGCAACAGGAAAAAAAATCTTGTGAAAGATGTAGTGCTTCACAGTTTGTCCTACAGTATAATGACGTGGAAATTTCTGGTTTATTTGGAGACTTAGTTGTGTCATGTGACAATTTTCTGGAAACTGTCCTGTTTTTTTTTTTTTTTTTGTTTTGTTTTGTTTTGTTTTTTTTTTTTTTTTTATTAACTTGAGTATTTCTTATATGCATTTCGAGTGTTATTCCCTTTCCCGGTATCCGGGCAAACATCCCCCTCCCCCCTCCCCTTCCTTATGGGTGTTCCCCTCCCAACCCTCCCCCCATTGCCGCCCTCCCCCCACCAGTCTAGCTCACTGGGGGTTCAGTCTTAGCAGGACCCAGGGCTTCCCCTTCCACTGGTGCTCTTACTAGGATATTCATTGCTACCTATGGGGTCAGAGTCCAGGGTCAGTCCATGTATAGTCTTTAGGTAGTGGCTTAGTCCCTGGAAGCTCTGGTGGCTTGGCATTGTTGTACATATGGGGTCTCGAGCCCCTTCAAGATCTTCCAGTTCTTTCTCTGATTCCTTCAACGGGGGTCCTATTCTCAGTTCAGTGGTTTGCTGCTGGCATTCGCCTCTATATTTGCTGTATTCTGGCTGTGTCTCTCAGGAGCGATCTACATCCGGCTCCTGTCAGTGTGCACTTCTTTGCTTCATCCATCTTGTCTAATTGGGTGGCTGTATATGGATGGGCCACATGTGGGGCAGGCTCTGAATGGGTGTTCCTTCAGTCTCTGTTTTAATCTTTGCCTCTCCCTTCCCTGCCAAGGGTATTCTTGTTCCCCTTTTAGAGAAGGAGTGAAGCATTCACATTTTGATCATCCGTCTTGAGTTTCGTTTGTTCTAGGGATCTAGGGTAATTCAAGCATTTGGGCTAATAGCCACTTATCAATGAGTGCATACCATGTATGTCTTTCTGTGATTGGGTTAGCTCACTCAGGATGATATTTTCCAGTTCCAACCATTTGCCTACGAATTTCATAAACTCGTTGTTTTTGATAGCTGAGTGATATTCCATTGTGTAGATGTACCACATTTTCTGTATCCATTCCTCTGTTGAAGGGCATCTGGGTTCTTTCCAGCTTCTGGCTATTATAAATAAGGCTGCTATGAACATAGTGGAGCACGTGTCTTTTTTATATTTTGGGGCATCTTTTGGGTATATGCCCAAGAGAGGTATAGCTGGATCCTCAGGCAGTTCAATGTCCAATTTTCTGAGGATCCTCCAGACTGATTTCCAGAATGGTTGTACCAGTTTGCAATCCCACCAACAATGGAGGAGTGTTCCTCTTTCTCCACATCCTCGCCAGCATCTGTTGTCCCCTGAGTTTTTGATCATAGCCATTCTCACTGGTGTGAGGTGAAATCTCAGGGTTGTTTTGATTTGCATTTCCCTTATGACTAAAGATGTTGAACATTTCTTAGGTGTTTCTCAGCCATTTGGCATTCCTCAGCTGTGAATTCTTTGTTTAGCTCTGAACCCCATTTTTAATAGGGTTATTTGCTTCCCTGCGGTCTAACTTCTTGAGTTCTTTGTATATTTTGGATATAAGGCCTCTATCTGTTGTAGGATTGGTAAAGATCTTTTCCCAATCTGTTGGTGGCCGTTTTGTCCTAACCACAGTGTCCTTTGTCTTACAGAAGCTTTGCAGTTTTATGAGATCCCATTTGTCGATTCTTGATCTTAGAGCGTAAGCCATAGGTGTTTTGTTTAGGAAATTTTTTCCAGTGCCCATGTGTTCCAGATGCTTCCCTAGTTTTTCTTCTATTACTTTGAGTGTGTCTGGTTGGATGTGGAGGTCCTTGATCCACTTGGACTTAAGCTTTGTACAGGGTGATAAGCATGGATCGATCTGCATTCTTCTACATGTTGACCTCCAGTTGAACCAGCACCATTTGCTGAAAATGCTATCTTTTTTCCATTGGATGGTTTTGGCTCCTTTGTCAAAAATCAAGTGACCATAGGTGTGTGGGTTCATTTCTGGGTCTTCAATTCTATTCCATTGGTCTATCTGTCTGTCTCTGTACCAATACCATGCAGTTTTTATCACTATTGCTCTGTAATACTGCTTGAGTTCAGGGATAGTGATTCCCCCTGAAGTCCTTTTATTGTTGAGGATAGCTTTAGCTATCCTGGGTTTTTTGTTATTCCAGATGAATTTGCAAATTGTTCTGTCTAACTCTTTGAAGAATTGGATTGGTATTTTGATGGGGATTGCATTGAATCTGTAGATTGCTTTTGGTAAAATGGCCATTTTTACTATATTAATCCGGCCAATCCATGAGCATGGGAGATCTTTCCATCTTCTGAGGTCTTCTTCAATTTCTTTCCTCAGTGTCTTGAAGTTCTTATTGTACAGATCTTTTACTTGCTTTGTTCAAGTCACACCGAGGTACTTTATATTATTTGGGTCTATTATGAAGGCTGTCGTTTCCCTAATTTCTTTCTCGGCTTGTTTCTCTTTTGTATAGAGGAAGGCAACTGATTTATTTGAGTTGATTTTATACCCAGCCACTTTGCTGAAGTTGTCTATCAGCTTTAGTAGTTCTCTGGTGGAACTTTTGGGATCACTTAAATATACTATCATATCATCTGCAAATAGTGATATTGTAACTTCTTCTTTTCGGATTTGTATCCCCTTGACCTCCTTTTGTTGTCTGATTGCTCTGGCTAGAACTTCAAGAACTATATTGAATAAGTAGGGAGAGAGTGGGCAGCCTTGTCTAGTCCCTGATTTTAGTGGGATTGCTTCAAGTTTCTCTCCATTTAGTTTAATGTTAGCAACCGGTTTGCTGTATATGGCTTTTACTATGTTCAGGTATGGGCCTTGAATTCCTATTCTTTCCAGGACTTTTATCATGAAGGGGTGTTGAATTTTGTCAAATGCTTTCTCAGCGTCTAATGAAATGATCATGTGGTTTTGTTCTTTCAGTTTGTTTATATAATGGATCACGTTGATGGTTTACCGTATATTAAACCATCCCTGCATGCCTGGGATGAAGCCTACTTGATCATGGTGGATGATTGTTTTGATGTGCTCTTGGATTCGGTTTGCCAGAATTTTGTTGAGTATTTTTGCGTCGATATTCATAAGGGAAATTGGTCTGAAGTTCTCTTTCTTTGTTGTGTCTTTGTGTGGTTTAGGTATAAGAGTAATTGTGGCTTCGTAGAAGGTATTCGGTAGTGCTCCATCTGTTTCAATTTTGTGGAATAGTTTGGATAATATTGGTATGAGGTCTTCTATGAAGGTTTGATAGAATTCTGCACTAAACCCGTCTGGACCTGGGCTCTTTTTGGTTGGGCGACCTTTAATGACTGCTTCTATTTTCTTAGGAGTTATGGGGTTGTTTAACTGGTTTATCTGTTCCTGATTTAACTTCGGTACCTGGTATCTGTCTAGGAAATTGTCCATTTCCTGAAGATTTTCAAGTTTTGTTGAATATAGGTTTTTATAGTAAGATCTGATGATTTTTTGAATTTCCTCTGAATCTGTTGTTATGTCTCCCCTTTCATTTCTGATTTTGTTAATTTGGAGGCACTCTCTGTGTCCTTTCGTTAGTCTGGCTAAGGGTTTATCTATCTTGTTGATTTTCTCAAAGAACCAACTTTTGGTTCTGTTGATTCTTTCTATGGTCCTTTGTGTTTCAACTTGGTTGATTTCCGCTCTGAGTTTGATTATTTCCTGCCTTCTACTCCTCCTGGGTGTATTTGCTTCTTTTTGTTCTAGAGCTTTTAGGTGTGCTGTCAAGCTGCTGACATATGCTCTTTCCTGTTTCTTTCTGCAGGCACTCAGCGCTATGAGTTTTCCTCTTAGCACAGCTTTCATTGTGTCCCATAAGTTTGGGTATGTTGTACCTTTATTTTCATTAAATTCTAAAAAGTTTTTAATTTCTTTCTTTATTTCTTCTTTGACCAGGTTATCATTGAGTAGAGCATTGTTCAATTTCCAAGTATATGTGGGCATTCTTCCTTGATTGTTATTGAAGACCAGTTTTAGGCCGTGGTGGTCCGATAGCTCGCATGGGATTATTTCTATCTTTCTGTACCTGTTGAGGCCTGTTTTTTGACCAATTTTATGGTCAGTTTTGGAGAAAGTACCATGAGGAGCTGAGAAGAAGGTATATCCTTTTGCTTTAGGATAGAATGTTCTATAAATATCCGTTAAGTCCATTTGGCTCATGACTTCTCTTAGTCTGTCTACATCACTGTTTAATTTCTGTTTCCATGATCTGTCCATTGATGAGAGTGGGGTGTTGAAATCTCCCACTATTATTGTGTGAGGTGCAATGTGTGTTTTGAGCTTTAGTAAGGTTTCTTTTACATATGTAGGTGCCCTTGTGTTTGGAGCATAGATATTTAGGATTGAGAGTTCATCTTGGTGGATTTTTCCTTTGATGAATATGAAGTGTCCTTCCTTATCTTTTTTGATGACTTTTAGTTGAAAATTGATTTTATTTGATATTAGAATGGCTACTCCAGCTTGCTTCTTCTGACCATTTGCTTGGAAAATTGTTTTCCAGCCTTTCACTCTGAGGTAATGTCTGTCTTTGTCTCTGAGGTGTGTTTCCTGTAGGCAGCAGAATGCAGGGTCCTCGTTGCGTATCCAGTTTGTTAATCTATGTCTTTTTATTGGGGAGTTGAGGCCATTGATGTTGAGAGATATTAAGGAATAGTGATTATTGCTTCCCGTTATATTCATATTTGGATGTGAGGTTATGTTTGTGTGCTTTCATTCTCTTTGTTTTGTTGCCAAGACGATTAGTTTCTTGCTTCTTCTAGGGTATAGCTTGCCTCCTTATGTTGGGCTTTACCATTTATTATCCTTTGTAGTCCTGGATTTGTAGAAAGATATTGTGTAAATTTGGTTTTGTCATGGAATATCTTGGTTTCTCCATCAATGTTAATTGAGAGTTTTGCTGGATACAGTAACCTGGGCTGGCATTTGTGTTCTCTTAGGGTCTGTATGACATCAGTCCAGGATATTCTGGCCTTCATAGTTTCTGGCGAGAAGTCTGGTGTGATTCTGATAGGTCTCCCTTTATATGTTACTTGACCTTTTTCCCTTACTGCTTTTAATATTCTTTCTTTATTTTGTGCGTTTGGTGTTTTGACAATTATGTGACGGGAGGTGTTTCTTTTCTGGTCCAATCTATTTGGAGTTCTGTAGGCTTCTTGTATGCCTATGGGTATCTCTTTTTTTAGGTTAGGGAAGTTTTCTTCTATGATTTTGTTGAAGATATTTACTGGTCCTTTGAGCTTGGAGTCTTCACTCTCTTCTATACGTATTATCTTTAGGTTTGATCTTCTCATTGAGTCCTGGATTTCCTGTATGTTTTGGGCCAGTAGCTTTTTCCGCTTTACATTATCTTTGACAGTTGAGTCAATGATTTCTATGGAATCTTCTGCTCCTGAGATTCTCTCTTCCATCTCTTGTATTCTGTTGGTGAAGCTTGTATCTATAGCTCCTTTTCTCTTCTTTTGGTTTTCTATATCCAGGGTTGTTTCCATGTGTTCTTTCTTGATTGCTTCTATTTCCATTTTTAATTCCTTCAACTGTTTGATTGTGTTTTCCTGGAATTCTTTCAGGGATTTTTGCGATTCCTCTCTGTAGGCTTCTACTTGTTCTCTAAGGGAGTTCTTCACGTCTTTCTTGAAGTCCTCCAGCATCATGATCAAATATGATTTTGAAACTAGATCTTGTTTTTCTGGTGTGTTTGGATATGCCATGTTTGTTTTCGTGGGAGAATTGGGCTCCGATGATGCCATGTAGTCTTGGTTTCTGTTGCTTGGGTTCCTGCGCTTGCCTCTCGCCATCAGCTTATCTCTAGTGTTACTTTGTTCTGCTATTTCTGACAGTGGCTAGACTGTCCTATAAGCCTGTGTGTCAGGAGTGCTGTAGACCTGTTTTCCTCTCTTTCAGTCAGTTATGGGGACAGAGTGTTCTGCTTTCGGGCGTGTAGTTTTTCCTCTCTACAGGTCTTCAGCTGTTCCTATGGGCCTGTGTCTTGAGTTCACCAGGCAGCTTTCTTGCAGCAGAAAATTTGGTCTTACCTGTGGTCCCGAGGCTCAAGTTCTCTCATGGGGTGCTGCCCACGGGCTCTCTGCAGCGGCAGCAACCAGGAAGTCCTGTGCCGGCCCTTCTGGGAGCTTCAGTGCACCAGGGTTCCAGATGGCCTTTGGTGTTTTCCTCTGGCGTCTGAGATGTGTGCCCAGAGAGCAGTCTCTTCTGGTTTCCCAGGCTTGTCTGCCTCTCTGAAGGTTCAGCTCTCCCTCCCACGGGATTTGGGTGCAGAGAACTGTTTATCCGGTCTGTTTCCCTCAGGTTCCGGCGGTGTCTCAGGCAGGGGTCCTGCCACTCCTGGGCCCTCCCCCACGGGAGCCCAGAGGCCTTATACAGTTTCCTCTTGGGCCAGGGATGTGGGCAGGGGTGGGCAGTGTTGGTGGTCTCTTCAGCTCTGCAGCCTCAGGAGTACCCACCTGACCAGGCGGTGAGGCCTCATTCCCAAGGGGTCTGGGAGCAGAGAGCTGCTGTGGGCAGTGATCCATGGGCGTGGGACCTCTGGCAAACACAGGACGTGCCCGGTCCTAGATGAACTCTGCCTCTGTGTGTCCCGATCTCACCAGGCAGCTCTCTTGCAGCAGACAAGTTGGTCTTACCTGTGGTCCCGAGGCTCAAGTTTGCTCGTGGGGTGCTGCCCGCGGGCTCTCTGCGGCGGCAGCAACCAGGAAGCCTGGAAACTGTCTTATGAGAGGATATATTTGTTGAAGCAGACATCTGGGAGGATGTTCTGCTGAGAAGAAACACGTGCTATTTCTTCTTCTTCTTTTTTTTTTTTTTTTGGAAGCAGGCTAGAAAAGGGACATGTGATACTTTGCTAGAGCAAATTGTTGAGAGAACATATGCTATCTGGCAAAGGTACAAGTCTAACCCAACAGACAGTGATGATGCTTAATGGTATTGGTTCGCCTTGCCACTCTTCGCTGATCTTTGTTCAGCTTTGCTGATGCTGATCCTCACTGACTGTGCTGTGTGGTATTGGTTCATCTTGCTGTCTTTGCTCATTATCATTTGTCATGACTTCATACAGAGTTCTGCAGCTTCTTGCCATTTCCTCCAACTCAGGATGATTGGCAGAACCTCATTGGTTCATGAATGGTGTTTGCAAGTAGATTGAACTACCACTAATGCTGATATCTTGGCAATGCAGACTGGATTTGCTCCAAAGAGCTATTTCTAAACAGGTCTACACCCTCATTTGCCCTATTAACCTTCCATTTTCACTACCTTTGGTGGGTATCAGGCTAGAAGGGAGGTTTAATCATTTAATTGCATTTATTAAAGCAGGTTTAAAAAATATAAGCCTACAGTATACTTTTTGTCTACTCTAACATTTATTCCATAGATAAACTGCTGGAACGTGTGAATGGGGTCCATCCTGCAGATTCTCAACTATTAGATCCCCATGATACAGGACAACAGCAGAATATCTGGAGGAGTCACAGTGAGGTTCCAGTATTGATGTGTAGTAGAGGCCAGAGGGCCCATATCAGACCAATGGTTCATTGTAGTGAACATTTGTAAGCAAAGAAGTGTGGCCAATCATTATTTTTTAAAGGATTCAACATCCTTAGTCACCAGAGAAATGTAAATTAAAGCTTGAGATATCACTAAACTCCAGTTAGGTGACTATCATTGAGATGTCTGACAAGTGTTGAAGAGGATGAGAAGAAAGAGTAGCTTATACTCACTGCTTGCACAGGTGAAAATTAATGAAGTTAGTATAGAAATCAGTTTAGAGTTCCTCAAAAAGAAATAGAACTAAAATATGACCCATTCTACCATTCTACTTCTGGGCATATACCCCTAACCTACCATAAAGATATTTGCACATTTCTATTTATTGATGCCATTTTTACTATAGGAAGGAATTAGAATGAACCTAAATATCTATCAGCAGGTACATAATGAAAAACTGATACATAAAATATAATGTTCCTCATCTGTAAAGAAAAATAAAATCGGCCGGCCGTTGCCTAGGAAGGGCGCGTGGTCTCGCTGCTTGCCCGGCTGAGACGGCAGAGGGGTTCTGCTGCATTTGTCACTACTGGGAAAACTACACCTTCCTGAGAGCCAGGCCAGAAATTTTGTAGCTATTAGAAGCCAGGACTCTGGAACACTGTTTGCTGCTTGTGGATCTTCTGTACTTACAGTGTCGCTATTCAGTCACTTCAGATTTCCCACTATTAAGAGACTTCCTGCCACCCATCCTAGCAGTCACAGTCACTGTCAGCAGGGACTCCTCACCCAACCCCTGTGGTTGCCATCTTCATCATGCCAAAAAATAAAGGCAAAGGAGACAAAAACAGGCGCAGAGGTAAAAATGAAAATGAATCTGAGAAAAGAGAGTTAGTGTTTAAAGAGAATGGGCAAGAGTATGCTCAGGTGATCAAAATGCTGGGAAATGGACGGTTGGAAGCAATATGCTTTGATGATGTGAGGAGGCTCTGCCACCTAAGAGGGAAGTTGAGAAAAAAGGTTTGGATAAATACCTCAGACATTATATTGATTGGTCTACGAGACTATCAAGACAACAAGGCTGATGTAATCTTAAAGTATAATGCAGATGAAGCAAGAAGTCTGAAGGCATATGGAGAACTTCCAGAACATGCCAAAATCAATGAAACGGACACATTTGGTCCTGGGGATGACGATGAAATCCAGTTTGATGATATTGGAGATGATGATGAAGACATTGATGATATCTAACCTGACCTAAGCACGTTACATTTCAAGTTCTCTGAAGATAGCTCTACACAGTTGGGATGTTGACGTTCAGCTGTTAAGTAAAACTTCATTTGGCATGTGTATGACTTGTTAATGCAAATTGATGCATTTTATTTTTTGAAGTATTATATTTCTTTGAAAACCAAAGATGTTGAGTTATCTTAAGTGACATGTTAACACTCTGTGCTTCTGGATATAATTGAACTTAGGGCACAGCAGTGTGCACTATTAAGAGACTGCCTTTCCATTTGTGATGCTTCATTTCTGGCACGTGAGTGTTTTGTGTCAGCAGTTCTGCCACGTGACCACCGTAGGCTGGAGTAAGTCCTGGTCCAGCACACCTGCTTTAGACTCTAATCATCTGGCTGCATTTGAGACGTCTCAAAGTTAGACAGGATATGGCTATTTCTGTATTTATGGAGCCATGCCATTTTATACTTTCACGTTCCATACATTCATTTTACCCTTTAAGTTGTTGTCATCCATAAAAAATATCTTACAGTGCAATTTTTAAATTTATGGGTAGCAATTTTGAGTTTTCAAAATTAGTCATTGCAAAAATTAAATACTTAGAGGAGATAATCCATTATCTTGACTTTACAAATAAAGTAGTTGACAATGTTTATATGTAATTTTACTTTTCTAAGGCATACCCAAAAAATAGGAAATGAAAATTAAAAGAGAAGTAAATCTGTTCTGATACTTGCATAGAGAAATTTTCAAAGAAGGTAGTTGTTAATAGTTTGTGTTAAGTCATTTTCAAAAAGTTAGCTACTGTATTGAGGCTTCGGATAATTACTATGTATTGATTAAAGTTAGTTACATAATTGTATGAGGGAAGTTTTCCTTAAACTAAGCTTAAGTTAAAGGACAAGAAGCCACAGCTTAATGAAAATGTGGTTCCTGTTTTCTAAATGGAGGAGTCTAGAAATGGAAACAATAAAAACATGTTGGTATAAAAGCATTTTTTCTTTTTAATATGTTCATTATATCTCTGGTATATAACAAAAATAAATGATTGGATGATTTCTAGTATATAAAAAAAATAAAATAAAATCATGAAAACTGATGGAAAGTATAGTATTATGTGAGGTCACCAAAACTCAGAAAGAAAACCAACATGTTCTTCATCATATGTGGATCTTAATTTATATGTGTTATACTTAAACAGCTACAGATATTAGTATACTATAAAATTTAGAAAACAGAACAAGAAAGGATAATATTAGGTTATGGAGGAGAGAATGCAGGCAAAACCACATGAGTAATGAAAGAGGGTATATAAAACAGTTCTTCAGTTTCACCTCTCTTTTCTGTGGTTGATAAATCCATACAAATGTATTTATTGTGAGAGTGAGAAACTTTCCTTGGATCCAGAGTGGTCACTGCAATAGTGTTTGCTGAATGCGTAGAGTTTGGGGCTAAGCAAGAGTTCATGTGCCTGCTTTAATCTAATTGTGTGACAGTTTTATTTATGCTTCATTACAATAAAGTGACTTTTATAAAAATAATAAAGTGGTGTGATACTAGAAACTAATACTCAATAATCAGGAGCATTTCCTTATTTCAATAACTAACATTCTAAGGAAGAGATCATGCAGATAATTCCATTAACATTCACTCAACATACCGGGGAGTAAGTCTAAACAATGAAGTCAACTATCTTTACCACGATAAACTTAATTTCTAGAGAAATTAAGGAAGATACTACAATGTGAAAAGACTTGCCATATTGATAGAATAGAAGAATCAATATGGAGAAATTGTCTATCTTACCAAAACAATCTACATATTCAATGCAATTCTCACTGGAGTAAATCTTTGTTTTGATATCTGACATACTTTTTATGATATTGGTTGCACCAGAGTTTGGTTCATACATGTTTTAGACTGTAATATCTTCTTGGTTCTTTGTTCCTCTCATTATAATGAACTATCCACTTTCATCTTTTCTAATTAGTTTTACTTTGAAGTTTATTTTGTTAATCAGATAGAGATACTTGCTTGCCCCCTGGTCCAATTTAGTTAGAATACATTTTCTATCCTTTCATTTATTGATGGCGACTGTTTAAAAAAATGAGTTTCATGAATGCAATAAAATTCTTTTAATTTATTTTTCTTAATGTATTTAACTAACTTTTAGCTTTTGATTGGGGAATTGAAGGCGCTAATATTTAAAGCTAATATTGAAAAGGGTGTGTTGAGTGCTGCTCTGGTACAGAGTCATGCTCATGTCTGTCTTTAGTGCTCTCTTCAGGGTCTACAGAACCCTCTTTCCTTCCTTTGCAGTGATCTGACTGTCAGAAGTTCACCATGTCTATTCTCAGGATCTATGCCAGAGAGATCTTTGACTCCCATGGGAATCCCACTGTTGAAGTGGATCTCTACACCACAAAAGGTCTCTTCCAATCTGTGGTGCCCAGCAGTGGACCCACTGGCATCTATGAGGCCCTAGAACTCTGAAACAATGATAAGACCCTCTTCATGGGGAAGGGTGTCTCAAAGGCTGTTAAGCACATCAATAACATTACTGCACCTGCTCCAGTTAGCTAGAAATTGAATGTTGTGGAGCAAGAGAAGATTGCCCAGCTGATGAGTGAGATGGACAGTACCAAGAATAAGTGCAAATTTGAAAAATTTGGTGCAAATGCCATTCTGGGAGTGTCCCTGGCTGTCTACAAAGCTGTTGCTGTGGAAAAGGGGGTGCCCCTTTACTGTCACATTGCTGACTTGGCCTGCAACCCTGAAGTCATCCTGCAGGTCCGAGCTTTCAATGTGATCAAAGGCAGTTCTCACACTGGCAACAATCTGGCCATGCAAGAATCCATGATCTTGCCTTTGGGGGCATCCTGTTACCAGGAAGCCATGCACATTGGAGCAGAGTTTACCACAACCTGAAGAAGGTCATCAGGGAGAAGTATGGGAAAGACACCACCAGTGAGGGTGGTGAGGGTGGATTCGTACCTAACATCCTAGAGAACAAAGAAGCACTGGAGAGACTCAAGAATGCAATTTCAAAGGCCAGCTACACTGAACAGGTTGTCATCGGCATGGATGTGGCTGCCTCCAAGTTCTACAGGGCTGGCAAGTATGACCTGAACTTCAATTGTCCAGATGACTCCAGCTGGTACTTCACACCCAACCAGCTGGCTGGCCTCTATTAATCCTTCATCATAAGTCCAGTGGTGTCCATTGAAGACCCCTTTGACCAGGACAACTAGAATGCTTGGCAGCAGTTCACAGCTAGTGCAGGCATCCAGGTGTTGGGGGATGACCTCACAGTGACCAACCTGAAGCAGATTGCCAAGGCCATGAAAAACAGAAAAGATGATTCCAATCCATCAACTCAGTCAGTGGATTCAGGTGTCCTTTAAGCATTACGCTATGCAAGAAGCCAAACAGCAGTTTGTCAAATATGATAAGAGCACTGATGGTACTGTGACATGGGATGAGTACTGATGTACGGCTGTGTGATTGACTTTGATGAGAACACTGCTCTGGGTGGTTCAGAGGAGGAGTCTTTGTAGGCTGCTTCATCTAAAGGATAAGAAACGATTAGAAAAAGCTACCAAGGATTCTGGTCCTGGTCTGAGTCTTGAAGAGTTTTTTGCATTTGAACACCCTGAAGAAGTTGATTATATAATGGAGTCATTCAAGAGGCTTTGGAAGAATATGGTTTGGGTTTGTTAGTTTGGAAGAATTTCTTGGCGATTACAGGTGGGATCCAACTGCAAATGAAGACCCAGAATGGATACTTGTAGAAAAGGGCAGATTAGTGAATACTTATGACAAAGTTAACGACGGCCAGCTTGATCCCCAATAGCTATTGTGGGGTGGTGCCCAATAACCAGGGCACTGCAAAAGAAGAAGTTATTCATCTGATAGATGAGATGGATTTGAATAATGGCAAAAATGCTCTCTGAAGAAGAGATTCTAAAAAATGAAGCCGCGGATTATGGCAGACAGCTCCGTGATGGCTATTTCTATCATGATGAGCTTTAACTCATAGGTGTCCCAAGAAGGATGGGGCCCTTTGTAGTTTGCTACCAGATTTACTTTTATGATAAAATATGGATGTTGTATTTTACACTCCTAAGTCTTATTACATCAGATGATCTAGATGTAGGTTATAACTTTTGGCCTTTTAGAAGAAAAACATAACAAAAACTTTTCATTTATTTCAAGACATATTGAAGGAGGAAAACATTAATATTGTGTCATATGACCACTCAGTCTTTCCTAAGTACTCCATCTATGTAGTGCTGTGTTGTGGAATGTTTGAGCTCTGTCTCCATACTTGAACACCTGGAGGACTTTAGACATGTCTAAACAATAGTATTTAAGTAACACATGATGAAGCTGTCATTTTTTTGTTCTTGTACTAGTAGACTTTTGAAACTGACAAAGGACAATGTGTTTAGGTTTAGTGTTATATCTTCAAACCATCAGGAGGACTTAAACCTCACGTCAATGTCGAGAAATTCTGCTTAATTTTAAAATGGTTTCTAAAATGGGTTTTGTCATATGAAACAGAACTTTATATTTTTGCATATGTATAGATAATAATTATATTTAATGTATAAATGTAGCATTATGGCAAGTGGAAATTGACATTGTCCAGAACTCCACTCTTGATTGATTAAAAATGAACTGCCTATCTTTACAAAAAAAAAATCAAACAAACAAAAAATCCAAGCAAGCAAACAAACAAACAAAAAACAAAAATCAATCCATGTTGTATCTGGCTATGCACTGGCACCAGTGTTCTTGGTCTGTTACCAGCCTGGTACATAGCCTGAGACCAAGACTGGCTGTGAGCATGCTCTTGCCAACTAGTGCTCCATTGCAGTTACCTCTCCCTTGGAGCTGAGCTCGGTCCTTGCTCTGGCTGAATTCTGTCCAGCTATGTTCTTTCCTCAGGCTCACCTGAGTCAACTTGAATGGAAGACACCAGATAATCTTAGTCTAGAATCAACAGATAACACAACTGCTGGGCACAGAATCTATCTTCCTAAACTCCAACTATTTTATGTTGGAAATCTTCCAGTGGCAGAATCTGCCACCAGATCTAACAGTTCCTGGTCTATATCTTGCTCTTCTCATTCCCACCTCACCATACAAAAAATGTTATCTCAGTGTGGGGATAAATCCCAATGGTACAGTACTTGACAAGGCCCTGGGTATGGTCCTCAGCTCTGAAAAAAAAAGACAAAATAACAAAAAGGCTGTCTCTTCCTCCTACATCCCTTCTTCCTTTCTTAGACCCAGAAGACACACCTCCTTTTCACCCAGCAATTGGCTTCTTGTCAACTTTATTATCCAAACAATTTGGGGAAAATCACCCTACATCTCTCTGTCCAATAAAAAAACAAACTCTTCTCTCAGACATGATTGAAAAAAATCACAAGTAAATTACATAGTATGAGGTACAAATGACATTCAGTCTGTTAATCTGTCAATTTAGATAAAGCACTCTATCATTTATCTAACTTAAAAGGCTTACAATTCTATGCCTGAATTATGTCCTGGTTTTAGCTTCTATACTATCATAAAACCATCTTCTCAAATATATATATTCTCTCAATTCTAAATAGTTTGGGCTTGCTAAAAGACTACAGTTAGTCTTAAATCCTGCCAGAATTCCGAGAGCAACATAAAATTTACCTGGAAAATATAGGAGGAACAAACATAGCTTCCAAAACTGAAACAAATTGTAGAGACAGCTGCCTGTCTACACACCTCCCTGTTTCTCAACACGTTGGAGCATCAGTCTGTGGCTTTTGGGCCCAGGATCATCTGACAGATCTTTGTAATGCAGAATTATGAAGGACTGATTGCTCTGTCTTGGCAGAGATTATCAGTCAACTATTCTGCACAGTGTGTCCTTCTTCTGGACCATAATTTGTCTATAAATGAACAGGCAATTTCTGCCCAATGGTTACCGTGCTATGACGTACAACCTCCCCTGGAGGTAAGATGCTCAGTTTCTTCTTTGAATCCAAGAATTGGGTGCTGTCAGGAGCAGATATGTTAAACAAATGATTAAATAACATTAAATGTCATATTCTGTAGATTTCTGATATTTTTGGAAGCTATACAAAGTAATCTGGACTGTTGTCCTTTAACTACTCTCAGCTATTTCTAATTAAAATATCTTGAAAACACTCTTATAATTACATCAAAGCCATTAAGTTGCTATCTGACCCTTAACTCGTGTGCTTAATCTAAAATCAATTTGTAATGGCAGTTATAGAAGAACTGGGTCTAACTGTGTAGTCTTAAACTTTTGTATCAAAAGAAGAAATTCATACCAAGGAAAACCTTAAATCTGTATCCAGATAAATTCTGTACAAATGTAAGAAATTATAACTTCAAATTTGTAACAATTATAAAGATTTCTACCAAATGAGGTTATTCCTTCACAATTCTATTTCCTCCATGTTCAAATTATGACCATTTTTAAATTCCCCAGACAGACAACCTAGAATAACCACCTCCAGGGCTCCAAGCCCAGTTGAGATATTTTTGAACAAGCAGGGAGGGTAGGGAAAGTGGAGAGTTGAGTTATAAATCTCTAATGTCTGTGTTCTGACTGGATCTGTCTGAAAATCCATGACACCAAGAGTTCAAGCAGGTCAGTTCAGCATGTATGACAATGAATCTCACCAAAGCTGTATATTCTGCATTATGCAAATCTAAATACAAAAATTAAGTACCATCAAGATATCTGTATGGATTGTTTTAGTCAGTGTCGGGTGTACAGACTTGTTAGGATAAAATTCTGCTCTTTTTTGTTTTTGAACATGTGAAAGACAGTCTTTTTATGGGCCAATTTTAGTATTAACCAATCATAAGTCCTCATTCATGTCGTGGGAAAGATGGCACAAAGAATCATTACCATTTTTGTTTGATTCTCTTGAATCTAGTTCTTCAGGGCGTCTCCCTTTATCGTATCTGATTCATAGAACTCTGGAAGTCGTCCAGAGTCTGATAACCTTTTCTAAAAGCACAACCACAAAGCCCTTTTCCCAAATTAGTATACCCTTTAGCAAGTAACCAAGAAATCATTTAGCTTGATCTCTCTCCCAGAGAAATAATAAAATAACCACCAAACTCAGACTCACACCCATCTTGATAATTAAACAATTTAAAACAAGTGAAGAAAATTAAATACTTTCTGAGCCTATCTTAGGCCTTTTCTAATCTGTCAAACCAAGATTTTTAACCTGAACTTCTCGTGGAGCCCAACGAGTACCCTATAAGACTTTAGAACATTTTATCTCTATAACAATTAAAATTTAAAACAATTAAATCAAACATCTATTAACACTTACTTACAGGAAGCAGGCAGCCTTTACTTATGCTCTCTGCCTGGAACTACTGTATTTTTCCCTGCACTAGTACTGAACCATGGGCAGAATCCCTCATGTGACTTAGGCAAAATCCATACCATATTCTATCTTTAAAAACAACTGAGTCAGTCCCACACCCGCGGATCCCGGCCCGCAGCAGCTCTCTGCTCCCAGGCCCGGTGAGAGAGAGACCCAACCGCCTGGTCAGGTGGGCACTCCTGAGGCTGCAGAGCGGAAGAGACCACCAACACTGCTCACCCCTGCCCATATCCCTGGCCCAAGAGGAAACTGTATAAGGCCTCTGGGCTCCCGTGGGGGAGGGCCCAGGAGCGGCAGGACACCTGCCTGAGACACCGCCGGAACCTGAAAGAAACAGACCGGATAAACAGTTCTCTGCACCCAAATCCCGTGGGAGGGAGAGCTAAACCTTCAGAGAGGCAGACAAGCCTGGGAAACCAGAAGAGACTGCTCCCTGCACACACATCTCGGACGCCAGAGGAAAAAGCCAAAGACCATCTGGAACCCTGGTGCACTGAAGCTCCCGGAAGGGGCGGCACAGGTCTTCCTGGTTACTGCCACTGCAGAGAGCCCCAGGGCAGCACCCCACGAGCGAACCTGAGCCTCGGGACCACAGGTAACACCAACTTTTCTGCTGCAAGAAAGCTGCCTGGTGAGCTTGGGACACACGGAAGCAGAATTTCTCTAGGACCGGGCACATTCTGTGTTTACCGGAAGTCCCACACCCGCGGATCCCGGCCCGCAGCAGCTCTCTGCTCCCAGACCCGGTGAGAGAGAGACCCAACCGCCTGGTCAGGTGGGCACTCCTGAGGCTGCAGAGCGGAAGAGACCACCAACACTGCTAACCCCTGCCCACATCCCTGGCCCAAGAGGAAACTGTATAAGGCCTCTGGGCTCCCGTGGGGGAGGGCCCAGGAGCGGCAGGACCCCTGCCAGAGACACCGCCGGACCCTGAAGGAAACAGACCGGATAAACAGTTCTCTGCACCCAAATCCCGTGGGAGGGAGAGCTAAACCTTCAGAGAGGCAGACAGGCCTGGGAAACCAGAAGAGACTGCTCCCTGCACACACATCTCGGACGCCAGAGGAAAAAGCCAAAGACCATCTGGAACCCTGGTGCACTGAAGCTCCCGGAAGGGGCGGCACAGGTCTTCCTGGTTACTGCCACTGCAGAGAGCCCCAGGGCAGCACCCCACGAGCGAACCTGAGCCTCGGGACCACAGGTAACACCAACTTTTCTGCTGCAAGAAAGCTGCCTGGTGAGCTTGGGACACACGGAAGCAGAATTTCTCTAGGACCGGGCACATTCTGTGTTTACCGGAAGTCCCACACCCGCGGATCCCGGCCCGCAGCAGCTCTCTGCTCCCAGACCCGGTGAGAGAGAGACCCAACCGCCTGGTCAGGTGGGCACTCCTGAGGCTGCAGAGCGGAAGAGACCACCAACACTGCTAACCCCTGCCCACATCCCTGGCCCAAGAGGAAACTGTATAAGGCCTCTGGGCTCCCGTGGGGGAGGGCCCAGGAGCGGCAGGACACCTGCCTGAGACACCGCCGGAACCTGAAAGAAACAGACCGGATAAACAGTTCTCTGCACCCAAATCCCGTGGGAGGGAGAGCTAAACCTTCAGAGAGGCAGACAAGCCTGGGAAACCAGAAGAGACTGCTCCCTGCACGCACATCTCGGACGCCAGAGGAAAAAGCCAAAGACCATCTGGAACCCTGGTGCACTGAAGCCCCCGGAAGGGGCGGCACAGGTCTTCCTGGTTGCTGCCGCTGCAGAGAGCCCCTGGGCAGCACCCCACGAGCGAACTTGAGCCTAAGGACCACAGGTCAGACCAAATTTTCTGCTACAAGAAAGCTGCCTGGTGAACTCAAGACACAGGCCCACAGGAACAGCTGAAGACCTGTAGAGAGGAAAAACTACACGCCCGAAAGCAGAACACTCTGTCCCCATAACTGACTGAAAGAGAGGAAAACAGGTCTACAGCACTCCTGACACACAGGCTTATAGGACAGTCTAGCCACTGTCAGAAATAGCAGAACAAAGTAACACTAGAGATAATCTGATGGCGAGAGGCAAGCGCAGGAACACAAGCAACAGAAACCAAGACTACATGCCATCATCGGAGCCCAATTCTCCCACCAAAACAAACATGGAATATCCAAACACACCAGAAAAGCAAGATCTAGTTTCAAAATCATATTTGATCATGATTCTGGAGGACTTCAAGAAAGACATGAAAACACTTAGGGAAACACAGGAAAACATTAATAAACAAGTAGAAGCCTACAGAGAGGAATCGCAAAAATCCCTGAAAGAATTCCACGAAAACACAATCAAACAGTTGAAGGAATTAAAAATGGAAATAGAAGCAATCAAGAAAGAACAGATGGAAACAACCCTGGATATAGAAAACCAAAAGAAGAGACAAGGAGCTGTAGATGCAAGCTTCACCAACAGAATACAAGAGATGGAAGAGAGAATCTCAGGAGCAGAAGATTCCATAGAAATCATTGACTCAACTGTCAAAGATAATGTAAAGCGGAAAAAGCTACTGGTCCAAAACATACAGGAAATCCGGGACTCAATGAGAAGATCAAACCTAAGGATAATAGGTATAGAAGAGAGTGAAGACTCCCAGCTCAAAGGACCAGTAAATATCTTCAACAAAATCATAGAAGAAAACTTCCCTAACCTAAAAAAAGAGATACCCATAGGCATACAAGAAGCCTACAGAACTCCAAATAGATTGGACCAGAAAAGAAACACCTCCCGTCACATAATTGTCAAAACACCAAACGCACAAAATAAAGAAAGAATATTAAAAGCAGTAAGGGAAAAAGGTCAAGTAACATATAAAGGCAGACCTATCAGAATCACACCAGACTTCTCGCCAGAAACTATGAAGGCCAGAAGATCCTGGACTGATGTCATACAGACCCTAAGAGAACACAAATGCCAGCCCAGGTTACTGTATCCAGCAAAACTCTCAATTAACATTGATGGAGAAACCAAGATATTCCATGACAAAACCAAATTTACACAATATCTTTCTACAAATCCAGCACTACAAAGGATAATAAATGGTAAAGCCCAACATAAGGAGGCAAGCTATACCCTAGAAGAAGCAAGAAACTAATCGTCTTGGCAACAAAACAAAGAGAATGAAAGCACACAAACATAACCTCACCTCCAAATATGAATATAAAGGGAAACAATAATCACTATTCCTTAATATCTCTCAATATCAATGGCCTCAACTCCCCAATAAAAAGACATAGATTAACAAACTGGATACGCAACGAGGACCCTGCATTCTGCTGCCTACAGGAAACACACCTCAGAGACAAAGACAGACATTACCTCAGAGTGAAAGGCTGGAAAACAACTTTAAAGCAAATAGTCAGAAGAAGCAAGCTGGAGTAGCCATTCTAATATCAAATAAAATCAATTTCCAACTAAAAGTCATCAAAAAAGATAAGGAAGGACACTTCATATTCATCAAAGGAAAAATCCACCAAGATGAACTCTCAATCCTAAATATCTATGCCCCAAATACAAGGGCACCTACATATGTAAAAGAAACCTTACTAAAGCTCAAAACACACATTGCACCTCACACAATAATAGTGGGAGATTTCAACACCCCACTCTCATCAATGGACAGATCATGGAAACAGAAATTAAACAGTGATGTCGACAGACTAAGAGAAGTCATGAGCCAAATGGACTTAACGGATATTTATAGAACATTCTATCCTAAAGCAAAAGGATATACCTTCTTCTCAGCTCCTCATGGTACTTTCTCCAAAATTGACCATATAATTGGTCAAAAAACGGGCCTCAACAGGTACAGAAAGATAGAAATAATCCCATGCGTGCTATTGGACCACCACGGCCTAAAACTGGTCTTCAATAACAATAAGGGAAGAATGCCCACATATACGTGGAAATTGAACAATGCTCTCCTCAATGATAACCTGGTCAAGGAAGAAATAAAGAAAGAAATTAAAAACTTTTTAGAATTTAATGAAAATGAAGATACAACATACTCAAACTTATGGGACACAATGAAAGCTGTGCTAAGAGGAAAACTCATAGCGCTGAGTGCCTGCAGAAAGAAACAGGAAAGAGCATATGTCAGCAGCTTGACAGCACACCTAAAAGCTCTAGAACAAAAAGAAGCAAATGCACCCAGGAGGAGCAGAAGGCAGGAAATAATCAAACTCAGAGCTGAAATCAACCAAGTAGAAACAAAAAGGACCATAGAAAGAATCAACAGAACCAAAAGTTGGTTTTTGAGAAAATCAACAAGATAGATAAACCCTTAGCCAGACTAACAAGAGGACACAGAGAGTGCGTCCAAATTAACAAAATCAGAAATGAAAAGGGAGACATAACTACAGATTCAGAGGAAATTCAAAAAATCATCAGATCTTACTATAAAAGCCTATATTCAACAAAACTTGAAAATCTACAGGAAATGGACAATTTCCTAGACAAATACCAGGTATCGAAGTTAAATCAGGAACAGATAAACCAGTTAAACAACCCCATAACTCCTAAGGAAATAGAAGCAGTCATTAAAGGTCTCCCAACCAAAAAGAGTCCAGGTCCAGATGGGTTTAGTGCAGAATTCTATCAAACCTTCATAGAAGACCTCATACCAATACTATCCAAACTATTCCACAAAATTGAAACAGATGGAGCACTACCGAATTCCTTCTACGAAGCCACAATTACTCTTATACCTAAACCACACAAAGACACAACAAAGAAAGAGAACTTCAGACCAATTTCCCTTATGAATATCGACGCAAAAATACTCAATAAAATTCTGGCAAACCGAATTCAAGAGCACATCAAAACAATCATCCACCATGATCAAGTAGGCTTCATCCCAGTCATGCAGGGATGGTTTAATATACGGAAAACCATCAACGTGATCCATTATATAAACAAACTGAAAGAACAGAACCACATGATCATTTCATTAGATGCTGAGAAAGCATTTGACAAAATTCAACACCCCTTCATGATAAAAGTCCTGGAAAGAATAGGAATTCAAGGCCCATACCTAAACATAGTAAAAGCCATATACAGCAAACCAGTTGCTAACATTAAACTAAATGGAGAGAAACTTGAAGCAATCCCACTAAAATCAGAGACTAGACAAGGCTGACCACTCTCTCCCTACTTATTCAATATAGTTCTTGAAGTTCTAGCCAGAGCAATCAGACAACAAAAGGAGATCAAAGGGATACAGATCGGAAAAGAAGAGGTCAAAATATCACTATTTGCAGATGACATGATAGTATATTTAAGTGATCCCAAAAGTTCCACCAGAGAACTACTAAAGCTGATAAACAACTTCAGCAAAGTGGCTGGGTATAAAATTAACTCAAATAAATCAGTTGCCTTCCTCTATACAAAAGAGAAACAAGCCGAGAAAGAAATTAGGGAAACGACACCCTTCATAATAGACCCAAATAATATAAAGTACCTCGGTGTGACTTTAACCAAGCAAGTAAAAGATCTGTACAATAAGAACTTCAAGACACTGAGGAAAGAAATTGAAGAAGACCTCAGAAGATGGAAAGATCTCCCATGCTCATGGATTGGCAGGATTAATATAGTAAAAATGGCCATTTTACCAAAAGCAATCTACAGATTCAATGCAATCCCCATCAAAATACCAATCCAATTCTTCAAAGAGTTAGACAGAACAATTTGCAAATTCATCTGGAATAACAAAAAACCCAGGATAGCTAAAGCTATCCTCAACAATAAAAGGACTTCAGGGGGAATCACTATCCCTGAACTCAAGCAGTATTACAGAGCAATAGTGATAAAAACTGCATGGTTTTGGTACAGAGACAGACAGATAGACCAATGGAATAGAATTGAAGTCCCAGAAATGAACCCACACACCTATGGTCACTTGATTTTTGACAAAGGAGCCAAAACCATCCAATGGAAAAAAGATAGCATTTTCAGCAAATGGTGCTGGTTCAACTGGAGGGCAACATGTAGAAGAATGCAGATCGATCCATCCTTATCACCCTGTACAAAGCTTAAGTCCAAGTGGATCAAGGACCTCCACATCAAACCAGACACACTCAAACTAATAGAAGAAAAACTAGGGAAGCATCTTCAACACTTGGGCACTGGAAAAAATTTCCTGAACAAAACACCAATGGCTTATGCTCTAAGATCAAGAATCGACAAATGGGATCTCATAAAACTGCAAAGCTTCTGTAAGGCAAAGGACACTGTGGTTAGGACAAAACGGCAACCAACAGATTGGGAAAAGATCTTTACCAATCCTACAACAGATAGAGGCCTTATTTCCAAAATATACAAAGAACTCAAGAAGTTAGACCGCAGGGAAACAAATAACCCTATTAAAAAATGGGGTTCAGAGCTAAACAAAGAATTCACAGCTGAGGAATGCCGAATGGCTGAGAAACACCTAAAGAAATGTTCAACATCTTTAGTCATAAGGGAAATGCAAATCAAAACAACCCTGAGATTTCACCTCACACCAGTGCGATTGGCTAAGATCAAAAACTCAGGTGACAGCAGATGCTGGCGAGGATGTGGAGAAAGAGGAACACTCCTCCATTGTTGGTGGGATTGCAGACTGGTAAAACCATTCTGGAAATCAGTCTGGAGGTTCCTCAGAAAATTGGACATTGAACTGCCTGAGGATCCAGCTATACCTCTCTTGGGCATATACCCAAAAGATGCCTCAACATATAAAAGAGACACGTGCTCCACTATGTTC
This sequence comes from Rattus norvegicus, assembly GCF_021556685.1. Lineage (NCBI taxonomy): Eukaryota > Metazoa > Chordata > Mammalia > Rodentia > Muridae > Rattus > Rattus norvegicus. The sequence continues at coordinate 14,271,805 of NC_141548.1, read as the reverse complement.
ATCGCAGCCTTATTATAATAGCCAGACAATGGAAAGAACCCAGATGCCCTTCAACAGAGGAATGGATACAGAAAATGTGGTACATCTACACAATGGAATATTACTCAGCTATCAAAAACAACGAGTTTATGAAATTCGTAGGCAAATGGTTGGAACTGGAAAATATCATCCTGAGTGAGCTAACCCACTCACAGAAAGACATACATGGTATGCACTCATTGATAAGTGGCTATTAGCCCAAATGCTTGAATTACCCTAGATCCCTAGAACAAACGAAACTCAAGACGGATGATCAAAATGTGAATGCTTCACTCCTTCTTTAAATGAGGAAAAAGAATACCCTTGGCAGGGAAGGGAGAGGCAAAGATTAAAACAGAGACTGAAGGAACACCCATTCAGAGCCTGCCCCACATGTGGCCCATACATATACAGCCACCCAATTAGACAAGATGGATGAAGCAAAGAAGTGCAGACCAACAGGAGCCGGATGTAGATCTCTCCTGAGAGACACAGCCAGAATACAGCAAATACAGAGGCGAATGCCAGCAGCAAACCACTGAACTGAGAATAGGTCCCCTATTGAAGGAATCAGAGATAGAACTGAAAGAGCTTGAAGGGGCTCGAGACCCCAAAAGTACAACAATGCCAAGCAACCAGAGCTTCCAGGGACTAAGCCACTACCTAAAGACTATACATGGACTGACCCTGGACTCTGACCCCATAGGTAGCAATGAATATCCTAGTAAGAGCACCAGTGGAAGGGGAAGCCCTGGGTCCTGCTAAGACTGATCCCCCAGTGAACTAGTCTATGGGGGGAGGGCGGCAATGGGGGGAGGGTTGGGAGGGGAACACCCATAAGGAAGGGGAGGGTGGAGGGGGATGTTTGCCCGGAAACCGGGAAAGGGAATAACACTCGAAATGTATATAAGAAATACTCAAGTTAATAAAAAAAAAAAAAACAACTGAGTCAAACTTGCAAGCAGCTTTACTTATATTGTTTCTATTTACATCTGAGTATTCAGAGCCTGAACTGGGTCTATCCCTGTATTTCTTTGTTTAGAATTGCACACTGGACTTTCATTTTATGGCTGTGCCTGGAGCTGAACCACTCACACAGCCCTCTCTACCCAAATCCTGTGGGGGAGAGAGCTGGACCCTCAAAGTGCGAACAATCCTGAGAGCTCAGAGGAAACAACTGTTTCTGCCCACATTCCTGACCCAAGAGGAGTCGGCCTAGTGCCCTTGTGCCCTCTGGGCACAGGAACCTAGGAGCAATGAGAGGCAGGACCCCTCCAGTTTCTGCCTGCACTGGAAGCCAGTTGACAGGCGCACCTACACACCTGAGAGCAGAGGTAAACAACCCACCTGGAGGCTTTAGGTCACACAAACCCGGGAGCAGCTCTCTGTTCCCAGATCCAGCTGAAAGGAATCAGGTCTATAGGAGTTTGATTAATTCCTGCCATCTACTCATCTTGGATGTATTTGCTGCTCTTTGTTCTAGAGCTTTTGGGTGTGCTGTCAAGCTAATGCATGCTCTCTCCAGATTCTTTTGGAGGCACTCAGAGCTCTGAGTTTTCCTCTTAGCACTGCTTTCATTGTGTTCCATAAGTTTGGGTATGTTGTGCCTATATTTTCACTAAAAGTGCTTCCAAAAGTATTTAATTTTTTTTCTTTATTTCTTCCTTGACCAAGTAACCATTGAGTAAAGTGTTGTTCAACTTCCAAGTATGTGTGGGTTTTCTCCTGTTATTATTGTTACTGAAGACCAGCTTTAGTCCATGGTAATCTGATAGGATGCATGGGATTATTTCAATCTTCTTGTATCTGTGGAGGCCTATTTTGTGACTGATTATATGATCAATTTTGGAGAAGCTCACACGAAGTTCTGATAAGAAGGTATATTATTTTGTTTTAGGATGAAATGTTCTATAAATTTAGGATGAAATATAAAACCATATAAATGGTTACTTGGTCATTTGGTTCATAACTTCTGTTAGTTTCTCTATGTCTCTGTTTAGTCTGTTTCCATGATCTGTCCATTGATGAGAGTGGGCTGTTGAAATCGCCCCACTAGTATTGTGTGAGGTGCAATGTGTGCTTTGAGCTTTAGTAAGGTTTCTTTTATGAATGTAGGGTCCTTGCTTTTGGAGCATAGATATTCATGATTGAGACTTCATCCTAGTGGATTTTTCCTTTGATGTGAAGTGTGAACCTCTTTTGATGTCTTTTGGTTGAAAGTTGATTTTATTCAATATTTGAATAACTACTCCAGCTTGTTTCTTGGGATTGTTTGCTTGGAAAATTGTTTTCCAGCCTTTAACTCTGAGGTAATGTCTGTCTTTGTCTCTGAGGTATGTTTCCTGTTTGCAGCAAAACGCTGGGTCCTCTTTATGTATTCAATATGTTAGTCTATGTCTTTTTATTGGAGGAACTGAGTCCATTGATGTTAAGAGATATTAAGGAATAGTGATTATTGTTTCCTGTTATTTTTTTTGTCAGAGGTGGAATTATGTTTGTGTGCCTTTCTTTTAGTTTTGTTGCAAGGAGATTACTTTCTTGCTTTTTCTAGGGTGTAATTTCCTCCTTGTATTGGAGTTTTCCAACTAGTATCCTTTGTACGACTGGATTTGTAGAAAGATATTGTATAAATTTGGTTTTATCATGGAATATCTTGGTTTCTCCATCAATGTTAATTGAGAGTTTTGCTAAATATAGTAGGCTGGGCTGGCACTTGTGTTCTCTTACGAGCTGTATGATATCTGCCCGGGATCTTCTGGCTTTCATAGTCTCTGGTAAGAAGTCTCCATGCAATTCTTATAGGTTTGCCTTTACATATTACTTGACTTTTGTCCCTCGCTGTTTTTAATATTCTTTCTCTGTTTTGTGCATTTGGTGTTTTGACTATTATGTGACGGGAGGAATTTCTTTTCTCATCCAAACTATTCAGACTTCTGTAGGCTTTTGTATGCTTATGGGCATCTCTTTCTTTAGGTTAGGGAAGTTTTCTTTTATAATTTTGTTGAAGGTATTAATGACTCTTTAAGTTGAGCACAGAGGGCACCAGGCAGGTTCCTCTTAGGCCAGGAATGTGAGCAAAAGAAATTGTCTCCTCTGAGTTCTCAGGATTGTCTGAACTTCTGCAAGTCCAGCTCTCTCCCCCATGGGATTTAGGTACAGAGAGCTGTGGGACTGATTCAGTCCCAGGCACAGGCAGAAACCGAAAGGTTCCTGTTACTGTTCCTATGCTCCTGTATTCAGAGGGCACTAGGCAGGTTCCTCTTGCACCAGGAATATGAGCAGAAGTGGTGGTCTCTCCTGAGCTCTCAGGATTGTCCCCACATCTGAGAGTCCAGCTCTGTCCCCCATGAGATTTGGGTATAGAGAGCTGTGGGTGCCCCATCTTTTAATTGGGTTATTTGAGTTGTTGGTGTCTGTCTTTAATTCTTTGTGAAATTTGGATATCAGCTGTCCATAAGATGTAGGTTTGGTGAAGACCCTTTTTTGTGCCCAGTGTTAGAATAACTCTGACGTGTACATGAAGATGCTACTCTAGACACTGTATAATCTTATTTAATTCTCTATTTTACACAGAGGAAAAGGAAGTAGAAGAACTTAACTGTTTGACACGTTGGTCACACAGTTAACAGAGTTGCCTTGGCAAGCTACAGATATTATTTCAATGCCATTCACAGTCCCTGTACTTTATTAATTATTAGAACAAGGAAATGGGTCAACAGGACAAGAAGATGAGCACAGAGGGGCCACTGAATTAGCATCCAGAATGATTTTGATAAGCTGGAGCAAATCCTGGCCCAGCACCTGTGATTTAACAGTGGGACACAGTGGTCTGCAACAGGAGGGAACCAATGACTCATTTAGACAAGTCTAGTCTTCAGAAAAGGGGCCGCACAGTTCGGGCTGGGCTCACCTCAAACCTATGAGGAGATTCAGCAGAATGCAGGCTTTATGGGCCAGGAAGATGCTCTGCCCGGCTGCTCTTTGTATAGGTTCACTTGAGCGTCTGTCATTAAGTCCTGAGGAGACAGTAGGCCACACTGTTTTATCAGAAAAGACAAAAATACATTTACAAGAAATACATTTGTATAAAGTCTGTCATGATGGCAGACTGAGAGGAACTGACCTGAACTTGGCGATGTGGGTCTTATTAGCCATCGTCCCTTCATTATCAGAACAGAGATATACAAACAAACAAATAAAACTAAAAAAAGGGGGGGAACAAAAATATTTATAGGAGGAGATGTGGAAACAAAGTTTGGAGCAGTGACTGAAGGAATGACCATTCAGAGCCTGCTCCACCTTGATTCTAGCTTGGAACCAAGTCAATATTGGAACTAGACAATATTGATGAAGCCAAGAAGTACATGCTGACAGGAGCCTGATATAACTGTCTCCTGAGAGGCTTTGCCAGAGCATGACAATTACAGAGGCACGAATGCTAGCAGCAAACCACTGAACTGATAATGGGTCCTCATTGTAGGAGTTAGAGAAAGGACTGAAGGAGCTGTAGGGGCTTGAACCACATAAGAACAACAATACCAACCAACCAGATCTCCCAGGGACTAAAGCACTGCCCAAATTGTACACATTGTCAGACCCATGGCTCCAGCTGCAAATGCAGCAAAGGATGGCCTTGTTGGGCACCAGTGGGAGGAGAAGCCCTTGGTCCTACCAGTGTAGGGGAATATCAGGGTGGGGAGGTGGGAAGGGGGAATGGTTGGGTGGGGGAATACCTTCATAGAAGAAAGGGGAGGGGGATCAGATAGGGGGCTTATGGGCAGGAATCTGGGAAAGGGAATAACATTTGAAATGTAAACAAACAATATCCAATAATAAAAAAAAAGAACAACAATACCAACCAACCAGAGCTCCCAGGGACTAAACCACCATCCAAAGAGTACACATGGACAGGGCCATGGCTCCAACTGCATATGTAGCAGAGGATGGCCTTGTTGGACACCAATGGGAGGAGAAGGCCTTGGGACTGCCAAGGCTCAACTCCTCAGTGTAGTGGAATGTCAGGGTGGGGAGGCAGGAAGGGTTGGGTGGGTGAATACCCTCATAGAAGCAGGGGTAGGAGGGATCTTATACGGAGTAAAAGAAAGAAAAACATGGGGCACAGAGCTAATAGAGAATTCTCAGCAGAGGAATCTTGAGTAGCCAAGAAGCACTTAAAAATGTTCAAAATCCTTAGTCATCATGGAAATGCAAATGAGAACAACTCTGAGATTTCATTTTACAGCCACCAGAATGCCTAAGATCAGAAACTCAAGAGGTTGAGCATGCTGGCAAGGATGTGGAGCAAGGGGAACATTTCTTCCTTTATGGTGGAAATGCAACCTTGTAGAACCACTTTGGAAATCAATTTATTGGTTTCTCAGAAAACTGGGAATAGTTCTACCTCAAGACCCAATTATGCCACTCTGGGCATATACCCAAAAGATGCTTGGACCTCCCACAGAGACACTTGCTTAACTATTTTCATGGTAGCTTTATTCAAAATAGCCAGAACCTGGAAACAACCTAGATGTACCTCAACTGAAAAATGGACAAAGAAAATGTATATCTACACAATGGGATACTATTCAGCTATAAAGCAAAGATATTATGAACTTTGCGGGCAAATGGATAGAATTGGTGAACATCACCCTGAGTGAAGTAACCCGGTCCCAAAAGGATTTGCATGATATGTACTCACTTGTAAGTGTTTATTAGCCATAAAATACAGGTACTGTGCTACACTTCAGAGATCCAAAGAAGCTAAACAAGAAGGAAGGCCCAAGTGAGGAAGCTTGAATCTCACTTAGAAGGGAGAATAAAATTGTCATAAGAGACAGTCAGAAGGAGAAACTGGGACAGAGTGGAGATGGGGAGGGTATTGGGGGGAGTTCAGAATCAGGTGTGGGGAAGGACAAGAGAGATGGCTAGATGGCTATGAAAATGAATGGAAGTCTACAACCAAGATGATGAGGAGGTGGGGGGCATATCTAGGAGGAGACATGGCCTGGGGCAAGTGAAGTGTCCAAGAATGACCTTAGCTGTGACTCACAACATTGGGGTTATGGAACCTAAAGAGCCTACCACCTGTGGACAGGCAGAAATCCCAATGGAGTGATAGAGATGCCAACACACCCACAAAAGTTTCAACCCAAAATGTATCCTATCTTCAAGAAGTTCAAGCTTGGGGGACGGAGACTGATGGAATGGCCAACTGATAACTGTCCCAACTTGAGAACCATCCCTTGGGCAAACACCAATCCCTGACACTTAATGATACTCTGGTGTGGCAGGCCTCTGATGGGTACTTTTTGGCTGTATGGTTCTGGACATGCAAGTCTGTACAGTTCAGGATCCACATGTCTCTATGGTTCAGGAGTCTCAGGTAAGATGGTGGTGAGGGGAGAGGTTGGGAGAGAATGGAGGCCCCCATAAGATAACAGGATACTCAGGGCAGCTTGACTTGACCAGAGAGCTCAGTGATCAGGTAAGATGGGAAGGGGAAAGGACACTTACTTGTATGGCTCAGGATCTGCAAGTCTGATGAAGATTTGGGGAGAGGTGGCAGGAGAATGGAGATAGCAGGCTACTCAGGGCAGTTTGGTTTGGCTCAGAGGGTTCAGCAATCAGGGAAGATGGGTAGGGTAAGAGAATCTATTCTCTATGGTTGAGGAGTCTCAGATCTAATGAAGGTGTAGGGATAGTACACACTGGAGAAGAGGCAGTATCCTTAACAAACAATGCTAGTTAAACTAGCTAGCTACACATAGAAGAATGAAATTAGATCTTCTCTCTCTCACCCTGCACAAACCTTAACTCCAAATAGATCAAGAATCTTGATATAAGACCTGAAACCTCGAATCTGATGGAGAAGAACAGAAGGTATATACAAGACCTTATAGGCACAAAATAGGACCCTGGACATTTAGAGCAACAGTTAACAAATGGGACCTTGTGAGACCAAATATTTCTGTACAGCAATGGACACCATTATTCAGTGAAGAGGTAGCCCATGGAATGGGCCGGAGTTTCCATATCCACTCTACATTTGACAAAATGTTAGTTTTTGAAATATATGAAGAACTCAAAAAAAAAGAAAAGAAAAATAACAACATCAATAGAATGACCCAAATTAAAAATGGAGCATAGATCTTTGTCAAAATGAAAAACAAATGACTGACATAATGAAATGTTGCCGTGAATGTTATGAGAGTAACCAACCATTTCCTGATTGAATCGAAGCCCCACGCCATGAGTTGGTACACTTGGCACTATTAATAGGGCTAAAACCTGTGGCTATATAGTTCCTAGGCCTTAAGGGAGAACCTAATATTATTATTCTGCTAAATGGACAAAATATTAAAATGACTCCTAATGACATTGTTGTACTCATAAATCAAAGCATCTCTCAACTCTCATTAGAAAAGCTTCTTTTTACAGAAGATGACAATTAACAGAGATTGGCAACTAATCAGCACACAGAAAACAAAAGACTACGGAGTGCTAAAGACTAAATCAAACATTCATATCATACTCTTCTCCCCCAGAGTCAGGTATCTTTATGGAAAGGGGGGGGCAGAAGATTATAAGAGCTGGAAGATATAAATAGCTTCAAGGATACAGTTCTTTCCACACACAGTGGGGGCAGACATAGCCATGGACTCATGGTAATCTTAAAAGTATGCACAAAACCTATACAAATTCCATTCAGAAAACTAGGTGGACACATAATCCAAATACTAGATGAGGAGATGTTAACATTTAATAAAAGTTTGGAGTGGAAAAGTCGGTTTTTTGTTTGTTTGTTTGTTTGTTTGTTTGTTTGTTTGTTGTCTGAATGATGTGACTTCTGGTAGGTCAATAACATATTCAGCTAGTTCCCCCAGGCCAAGACTATTTGGACAATATCAACTAGTTTCAATAAGGAAGAGGAAAAAAGCAAACTAAAGACCATCAAAGTTGGGCTTGAAGGGATGGAAAGGTGTAAGGGGAGAAGTTAAGAAGGATAATTATGTTTAAAATACATTGTATGAGATTCTTAAAGAATTTTACTATGTTAATTCTTCCAATTCAAGAGCATGGAAGATTTCTCCATTTTCCGAGATCATCTTCTATTTCTTGAGAGGCTTGAAGTTCTTGTCATACAGATCTTTCACTTGTTTGGTTAGAATTACCCAAAGGTATTTTATATTATTTGTGACTATTATAAAGGGTGTTGTTTCCTAGTTTCTTCTCAGCCCATTTATCATTTGTATAAAGGAAGGCTACTGATTTATTTAATTTTATATCCAGCCACTTTGCTGAAGTTGTTCAAAAAATATTTTTTTAAAAAGTAAAACAAAACATAAATGAAGAAACACACACACATCACTTGGTTTTCATCTTAACTTCGATCACAAACTGCTGAAACTGGCTCACAAAGACTACTGACCTTCAGTAACCAATGCAGGACTCTCCTTAATAATGAGCTCTCTTCTTCCTAACTGGCGGCATGGCCGTTATGGCTATCAGCACTATGGAAATATAATCGTGAAAAGAAATCAAAATCAGGAAGAGATATGCCATGGGAGTAATTTATATTTATTAGCTTGTTTGAAGATTGAATTCATGACTGTCATCACTTAATTAATGCATTTTGTTTTATTTTTTGGTGCTGAAGTTCAATGACCTTAAACATGTGAGAAGAAGCCTTGCACTAATATACACGCCAATAATCCTGAGTAAAATTATTTTATTTTTATTACTAATTTTTAGCCACAGAAATATATAGTTTAATATTTACCTTCTGGATTTTGGTCTTGTTTTGTAATCTTTCTTTTTATGTTACTATTACTTTCTCTTTGTAACGGGAAAGTTTATATTTTATCCATTGGATGTTGAAAGGATGTGTCTCCAAGGAATATTGGAAGATATGACATTATACGGAAGCATTTGTATATCTATATTGATGCATATTAATTAGCATTAGAATATTCATACATACTCATAAAAAACTATACATTTAAACTTAAATGTATATACCCTTATGTAATATCAGCTATCTCTGTAATGTTTTATGAATATTTTTTGTATTATAGAAAGGGAGGAGTTTCTATGCTTTTTTAAACCTTTCTTATACATAGTCTTTAGTACTTTTTAAAACAATAATTATTTAACCACTAAGAAAACACTAAATTATAACAAAAATCTGCCTATTTTTCACTTATTTATAACATTTGCTTCTAGATTTTTCTGTGAGGAAATGGCAGACATTTTCTGAAGACATTCTAAAGAAATGACATTCCACCTATGTTTTTTTCATACTTTGTCAACACATTGAAGCCAGCAGTAGAAAGTATTTTTTCAAAGCTCAAGTGACTTTAGATACATTCTCTTCAGTTGGAAAATTTCTCATTAGATGAGGCCGGCCTGTCAGCAAAGTCCCCTGAGGGCTGCTCGTCAGAGACCTACTCTGTCTGTCTCTGTCTGTGGCTTTCCAAAAAACTATTTAATGCCTCATCTTCTTATTCTGGGTGCTTCCTGTCTTACCAGTGATCTTCAACCAGAAACTCTCAATGGATCCAATATCCTTTAATGGTGTGAGGTTTTCTTCCTAAAAGAACATAAAAGGGTATTATTCAAGTGTATTCATTCTTTTTCAGTAGCAAATTATTTCCTTCTAGCAACTGGAAGCAAGCGATGTCACATTTTTCTTGGAGTTTGAAGACTCTGTATTCTTGTTTCTGTATTACGTGCTGTTTTAGGGATTTGGGGTATGTATTATTTTTCTTTAACGATACTGTCTTTTAACTGTTATTAGAGTTAGAAACTTTGGAATTCACTGCATGCATCTCTTTACACTTATCTCTTTACATACTCATCACACATGAAGGACACCTCTATTCCTTAAATAAATGTAAAGGGCTTTGTATGTTGGATCTTGTACAGTAATGTGCTTGCAAATGCTGATTACACGGGTGGATCATTTCCTGTCATGGTATCCCATGACTGTAGATCGTTTGGTGTATTTCAATCTCAGTACAAACTGGAAGTCAATTAAATGCAGCAATATTCTCCTCTAGAAACTGAATACCTTCCTTCTTCTAAAAATAAATCCAGTTTTACTCTCCAACACTTAGTTATTAAAGCAAGGTCATGGTAGTTTGCTGGAATTTTTCTGTCCTGTTAAATCATGTGTAACTCTTCCAATCCTTAAAACATGCCCTCTACACTGAATGGATGAGGCAAAAAATTGACCTCATGTATTGGATGATCTCACTTAGGAAGAGCATAGTTTGTCATCAGAGAATAGATCAATGTTTTCTACTAAAAAATGATTATGCCGTGATGCCTTCAATAGCTAGTATTTATGTTGTATGATAAGAAAAAACTGGGAATGTGAATACAGTAAACTGGGATTGATACAGTAAAAGTATTTGTAAGCTTTTCGAAATTATTGGACAATTTGTGGTTTTGTTTAAACAATATGAAATTTTATACTAACTTAAGTAATATAGTGAACAGTCTAGGAATCTCTGCTATACTTAGACAAATTCTTTGTCTATCCCACCCTAAAATTCTGTTAGGTTTGCTCAGGGATTTAGGAAGGGAAAGGCTGACTGAGTGGTTCTGATTGCCTTAATATTACTTCAATAGCACAGCCTACAGAGAGGTGGCTGGCTTTCCAGAGCACTGAAGTGGTTGGCCTGAATTTGTACTCCCTGTGTGGAACAATGCAGCACTGGTTTCTCTGAAGTTCTGAGATACAAATTCAGAGTGCAATTTGATAGCTCACCTCCCAACACAAACACAAAATACTTTCAGAAGTTTTCCTATTGGCATATGGGCAGCATGGAAGGCCATAGAACCTCACATTCAAAAAAATATGTATCTAAATTTGTCTCTTTGGCACCCTTTCTACTCCTTTAAAAAAATTAGTCTTGAGAGAAAGATAGGCTCAGAAATAAAAAAAAAACATTAGAAAGGAAGGGAGTTGGGGAGGGGGGATTTGAATGGAGAGATGTAATGATCTGATCTCAAAATATTACAGAATGTTTTTAAAAACTATGTGAGAGTCACACATAAAACACATGTATGCATAGGCATCCTGATTCTCTACACAGGAAAGTGTCCTTTATTCTTACCCCTATACCATGGGAAGCTCAGGGATGACTGGGAACTGGGCATGTGAGGACTGGAGTGACTGGGGAACTAGAAGTGTGAGAACAGGAATGACTAGGGAAATTGGGGGTAAGGACAGGAATGATTGGAGAACTGTAGGTGTTTTATATAATGACAAGACAGTTTTTGCAGATATATTTACTTGAACCCAGGTTCTTTCCTGTTGTTGGAGGGGAAACATAGTTAAATTTCTCTGCAACAATTATGAAGAGTTCAGTATTTTTAAAAAGGATAAAGGGGCACTTGAACAGGTGGAGAACACAAGGAAGAGGTCTACATGAAGCTGTTTCTAAGTTAAGCCAGAGCAGAGCATCCTTAGATAGGTCTGGTAGTGAGGAAGATGGTATGTGTGATTTCACTTGGAAAAAAGTCCACTAAATGATCACACAGAAGCATGTGAAGCTTAAGACTATACTTGACCTAGTTGAGTGTCATTGATTTACAGGATAGGCTTAGACATTACAGACCAGATAGAGACTGTGTCCTCATCAGATAGTAGAGCAATGTGGGAGGAGGAAATTTGCAACCATGCATACTCAAGTAAATAGTCATCTCACCAAAACAGAAGCTATTTTAGTATTTTATTTAGAAGCTATTAAGTATATTTCCATATGAAATAAATGCACTGCTTTATTACTAAGTATGGATTTGAAATCAAATGCTATTGAACACTGAGAAAGAATTTTATTCAATAAAATCATACCTAATTATTCAACACTTATTTTTCAGTTTGTGGTCACTCAGTTTGTAATACAAGCCTCTTTATGCTTCCAAAGACACTTGGGTTTTCTGCAGGCTTTATACAGTGCTTCCATTTTCACAAAATTTCATCTAAATATACTTTCCTTCAAGTCTAGGGATATTTGAAATGATACAGAATATGAAACTACTAAGGTGGTTTCATACCTGGGCTTATACACCTGATGATCAGTAAGTATTTAAATTTGAATTCATGATTTTAATAGAATATGTGTATAATTTAAATGAAATATTAAAATTTCTTATATATTTCCCAATAGTTTTATAAAACATTACCACAACTTTGCATGGAATATATATATGTGTGTGTGTGTGTGTGTGTGTGTGTGTGTGTGTGTGTGTTTAATCACATTGTTTTCTTATTTAATTTTAAATTTGCAAAACTCTATATTGACTTGGCTAAAATCCCTGTTATTGAACTAACTATAAACTTAATGTATAAATAGAGTCAACAGTAGAGTGGATCTCATATAAAACCAGAAAAGTGACATTCTTCCTGTACTCAACACTGGGAGAAATATATAACTGTAAATTTATCATTAACTCTGATTGTTTCATTAGATTAATCTAACTTAAATATACATTGAAAGCTCAGAGTCCAAAAAGAAAATTCCAAGTCATAAAACTTAATTACTTCACAACAAGGAAAAAATTCAGTTCACCTAATTTCTAATTATGTTTTCTTCCATGTCTAACATGTCACCTCAGAGTTGAATTTCTTTATAAGGTACAAAGTCATTACAAGTGTTCCTGATTATTTTCCTGTGTACCAAAACATCACAAATGGATATAATCTGTGGCCAGCAGAACTTAACGAATACATTTAACTCATGATCTTCCCCTCACACTGATTATGCAGAAAATAAACTTGTCCAGATTAATTTATTTAGATTTATAGTTCACATCAAGGAGCTTCTCTTTAACCCGTAATATCTTTCATTTACAGACAGGAGGAGATGGCAGGTGTGAACAGGAGTGGGTTTTAGATTTAGTCTTTGCTGTGCTGTTACTTGAAGGCTAGTTAGCTACTAACAAAATGCGGGAGAGCAGAAATTGTTAAAGATCTGTTCAGATGTGAGCGTGAAGAGCAGCGAGAAATGCTTGAATGTGAGAAATGGCAGATAGCGGTCCTCTCTTGTCAAGGCCAGAGGATTTCATTGGTGTTAGAGTCAAACTTATGAAAGATGCAAGCAGTTAAATGTGAATAACATGTACACTATTCTATAACTTATCAACATTTTTCTGTACTTACAGATCTTAATGGACTCTTTTAAATAAACTAGAAAATAAAGTAAGTTGGCATATTGTAAGACTAAATCTTACGTAAATTAGCATAAACTATTAATTTCTAGTACCAAAAAATTTGAAATCAGAAAAAAAGTGTGATAACCCTGATCACTTACAGTGAATGAATCCCTTATTATATTTTCCCAATATAAATGATTTTTATCAATCAAATCGATGTTTAGAGATAACTAAAATAAGCAGATTAACATGCTGGACACATAGGTGATAGCTATAGTAAAATTTGAGTTGCTGCTCTGGGAGATGGTGAGAACCCAGAAAGAATTGAGACTTCCTTGTCAAGTCTTCTCCCCCAAATAGGAGGCACAGCTCCCAGTCCTGGGGAAAGGCAGTCATCACTGATCTAAGGACATCTTGGTATATGGTAAAGGTAACCAATGGATACATGGAGTCTGCAACCATGCCCTTGGAAGTCACCACCATTGTTCCCTGTGTAATCATATCAAATGGTCATAGGCTTAGAACAGTTCATGGAGCATTAGATTAGAATTAACTCAGGAGTTTGGGAAATGTTTCCCGCAACTTTAGCCATAAACACATAAAAGATAGTTCTTGATTTTTACATATATTGCTGTGGTAATGGTTTCCCTTACCCAAATCAGAAATTATGACAGACATAGACATTGATTTTTCTTAATTATAAAATTAACTATAAAATTCAAATTTCTAAAAAAATGGGCTATAGATCAATAAACATTTCATGTACTTCTTCATGCTCTTTCTTCTGAATCCTAATTATTGATACCAGTCACTAATGCTTATTACAATCATAATGATAGTTCCATTGCCCCACCATCCTAAAATTAAAATTCATTTTTAAAAGTAAGAATGTTTTTCAGGCCCTTTGACACCTGAGTTTGCAAGAACACTCTGCCTTGCCAATGCATTTTACCTAACACGTGTTATTGTTACATCCTAAAATTAAAATTCATTCTTAAAAGTAAGAATTTTTTTCATGCCCTTCGATGTCTGAGTTTGCAAGAGCTCACTGCCTTGACAGTGAGTTTCACCCTACATATGTGTTGTTGCATATATGAACAGAAGTTTTTATAATCTAACATGGTGTGCATGTTAGACTATACACACTCATGGTTAAATGGTATGCATAGCTGGGGTCAGAAATGTTTTATGGTGGTAATTACACTTGCTATTGCTAAGATGTACTTTATGAAAATACCAAGAGAATTTCACCTAAGGAAGGATGTGCTTTATCCAACCTTACACAGACACACTAAACTAGGGTATAATATGTATGCTATAATAGGTGCTATAAAATATGAATATGATTATGATATAGAAACATCTGACATTTTGCTCAATGTACTTAAGAAATTATTGATTAAAAGGATGAATGTTCAAATTTTATAGATATTAATATTCTTATATAAGTCAGTTGTGTATAAATTTAAAAATACCAAGAAAACTAGTTTTGAATGTCTTTTATTGAACTTTTAGGTTGTAATTTTGATTCTCTGGAAGTGCCATCATTTTATTTAGAAGGTTTTATGCTATATCAGCAACATCATAAGATCAATGGAGGGATACAACACATCATCTACTGACTTTACTTTCATGGGGCTGTTCAACAGAGAGGAAACCTCAGGTCTTGTATTTGCCACAATCTCTGTCATCTTCCTCACTGCACTAGTGGCCAATGGAATTATGATCTTTCTGATCCATACAGACACTCAACTCCATACCCCTATGTACTTCCTCCTCAGTCACTTGTCTTTCATTGACATGATGTACATCTCAACCATTGTGCCTAAGATGCTATTTGACTATCTTCTAGGGCAGAGGACCATTTCCTTTGTGGGATGCACAGCTCAACACTTTCTCTACCTCACCCTTGTAGGAGCTGAGTTCTTTCTTCTGGGCCTCATGGCCTATGATCGCTATGTGGCCATCTGCAATCCACTCAGGTACCCTGTCCTCATGAGCCGCCGAATCTGTTGGATTATCATAGCAGGCTCCTGGTTTGGGGGATCTTTGGATGGCTTCCTTCTCACCCCAATCACCATGAGTTTTCCATTCTGTAGTTCAAGAGAGATTAATCACTTCTTCTGTGAGGCACCTGCTGTGCTGAAGTTGGCATGCGCAGACACAGCCCTCTATGAGACAGTGATGTACGTGTGCTGTGTTCTGATGTTGTTGATTCCTTTCTCTGTAGTTATCTCCTCCTATGCCCGGATTCTGGCCACTGTCTACCACATGAGCTCTGTGGAAGGTAGGAAGAAAGCATTTGCTACCTGCTCCTCTCACATGACAGTGGTAACCTTGTTTTATGGGGCTGCCATATACACCTATATGGTACCACACGCTTACCATTCCCCATCCCAAGACAAAATTTTTTCTGTGTTCTACACTATCCTCACACCCATGCTGAACCCCCTCATCTACAGCATGAGGAACAAGGATGTGTCTGGAGCCCTGAGGAGGGCACTGGGGAAGATCAGGAGTTCTCAACGAGCGGCCAAACACTTCTGACTGTTGCCTTCCTTTCAGATAAATGGAAAATGGAAAATTGTCAGTGTGCCTGGGCCTGAGCTGCAGGACTACAGTGCAAGGGAGGATTGAGTGAGCAAGGGAAATGTCGACATAAAAATGTGACTTCTTTATCTTCCTTGTTTCCTTCACTTCCCTCCCTCAACACTCCTTTTTTCTGAGTTTTGAAACAATAATTTGTTACATAAAACTAACTGAATTTGTTACTTGCTATGTAGCCCAGGATGTCCTTGAGCTTAAAGAAAGTCCTATGGCTTCAACTTCTTGAGCGCTAGGATTACAGAATGCACTGCAATGCCTTATTCTTTCCTTTTTTATATCTTGGTTTCTGTCTTCTCAGAATACAAACTGAAGAAATTTTCCTAAGAGTTATCTTGTGGAGTTGAATAAGTATACAAATACTAAATGACATGAGTGATATTAAAGAGAGCAGGACTTAGATGGTGCGAGGTGGGAGCATGGCAGCATCCAGGCAGGCATGGTGCAGGAGGAGCTGAGTTCTACATCTTCACCCAAAGGAAGCCAGGAACAGACTGAGCATCCTCAGGCAGCTAGGAGGAGGCTCTCCAAGCCCACCCCCACAGTGACACACTTCCTCCAACAAGGCCACACCTTTTAATGGTGCCACTCCTTGGGCCAAGCATATGCAAACCGTCACAGATGGTATTAGGCATTTGTTAGGATGTAGGGTAAGTAGGATGCTAGTGATGCTAGCCCACCATCAAGGGCACAAGAAATGTTATACTTTCTGATCTGGCAAGAGCTGATGCAGCTACCTCTATGCTCCTATTCATCATCATGTTTTAGCAAGATCCATTGAACATAGTTTTTTTTCAAATTGTTGTTTTCACTAAAATAATCAAGTAGTTATTACATTCAGTAAAAATAAATAAGTATTTCACTTTTGTTTGTTTGCAATACATCTACAAAAATTATTTATGGACCAAGTATAGTTGATTGATAAGATCAAGTGAAGTTGCTAACAAAGACAGCTTTAAAATGTGTGAAAGGCTCCCAGACACTGAAAACACACAAAATGAGGGTTAAATGTAAGAGGAAGACTTTTCAAATGTAGTCAAAGATAAGATAAAGAATAATATAATGATGCAATAGACATTAGCTCATGGTTTATCTCTGGACCCCCAAAACAACTGGTCCCTGAACTCACAAAACATTTGGCAAGTATGTTAAGTATCCATCTCATGATGTAAATTACTTAGAACAAAAGCTACCACTAAAGATTTTTAATCCATTTTAATATACTTTAATTTTTAAAACTATTTATTGCTTTTGAGGACCTTCACATGTACCCAAATCTTATTCATCTCCCCCTCTGTTAATACCTGTCCTCCACCTTTACAACTTCCTTCCTTAAAGGAGAAAAAGAATCTTGTGGAAGCTGTAGTTTGTCACAGTGTGTCCCACAGAACACCATTTTGTCCATACTTCTTTATACTGGGACTCACTGGGACTCCTTTTGTTCATGGATATCTTGTAGTTTTGTACCTGTAGGACCATCCTGTTCATGTGTTCCAGCACTTCACCCACGGGCTAGATGTTTGGGTGTACCAACTTAAAGACAGTATCTGGGCCTGAGAGGTCTCTGAGCTGGTCAGTCTTCCAGCTCTCTTGCTTTCATGCCCCCAGGTCAGCTCACCAGCAACCCATCCCTGCTACCAGGGCCAGCTCTACCCTGATGCTCAGGTGAGGTTCATGGTCCACTCTACTAAGTATTGCATCTGGCCAGTTCTCCCATTCTCATGTCCCTGGGAACAATTCCCTTGCCTAAAACTAGGATTTCACTGGAATCAGCAGCTCCCAAATAATGGTATGAAGACTTACATTTATTTACAAAAACTTTGGGCCTTTACTCTAGTTCTCAATTAGCTCTTATATTCTATGTCTGCCACATGACTTGTTACCTGTCTGTCTCTTGTGTCAAAACCTGCTTCTTCCTCCTTGTCAGGTAGGTGAATCCCATGCTTGATCCTTTCCTAGAATTCCTATCTCTATCCAGAAGTTCTACATTCTTTTCTTGCCTTTGCTATATGCCATCAGATTTGTGTTAAAAGCCAATCAGAAGATGAGAGTGGGGATGTTTATAAAATATGATTCAGTCATATGAATCACAATACTAAAGTCCAGTCTGCACTCAACTCTCTGCTGGCACAGAAATCAGCATTTGAATAATCTTTACACACTGCACAATTTTATCCCAACATCTCCCCATTTTAGTTCAACAAAAGACTATTTCTCCAAGATGAATAAACTACATACCATAAGAACATCCATAAAAACTGTCAGTTAAGAACTACATTCAAAATGTCCAATTCAGCTATATTTGGCAACCTTAGAGAAAGTACAATCTATCCTATCATGGTTAGTTCAAGGTTCTGTACATCATTTTCTATTATAACATGCATTATCAACCCAAGAATATCATCTTAGATCTTATGTCATTTTCTTCAATTCTTTACACCTTAAGTTTTTATGTCTCTCAACCTTTATAAACTTGACATCTCTTCTATGAGTTTCCTTTTTGAATTTGGTAACACAGAAAACTATAAGACTATAACTATCTAGTCTTCAACCCCATCAGAGACATGAGAAGGATAAATATTACCCAAGTAAATAAGAAGGACAGAACAAGAAATTTCTAAACCTGTAGAAATAGCAGAGGTTGATGACTACATGGATAGCCACTCACAGTTTATCTCCTACTTCAAAACATCTACCTTCAGCATACTGGTGCAGAATATCTGACAGACTTATTTGCAAAGAAGGAATACTGAAGGCTTGGCCTACCTTGTCTTTTCAAAGTTTGAAAGTCTATTTCCTCTGTGTCCTGCCTATTCATAGTTTGGAAGCATGCTGTCAGCAGCTGAAGCAGGACAACTTTTGTCTGATGGATAGGTTTTCCACATTTGAAGCAAACTCCATAAGGAGTTTCAAGGACTAGAACTTTATATTACATTTTTAAGTTATATAAGTCCAATACCTTAAATAAGAGTTGAAACATATATACAGTAGATTGTGATAAAGTATAACCTTAAATTTGTATCAGCATATAATAACTTATACCAGTGTAAAATTTTTGGTTTCTTAGTGTTCTTTAATCTAAACATAGGTTCATAAATTCCCTATGATTCCTATACTCCCCATTTTTTTCTTTTCATCCCTTCTCTCCCTAATACTAGATAGGAGAGAAAGAAGGAGAGACGAAAGAGAAATAATAAGAAAAAAATCCCTGAATGTAACTTCCTTTATTTTTTTCTCTCTGACCAAAACCATTAACAATTTGTGTCCAGCCTTGGCTAATATGATGACAAGCATCCATGACCCGTCAGATAGCCAAAAACCACCCATCCCATCTCTTGGGATTGGGCATTATTTTCTTTAAATTGTTTCCTGCTGTCTGTGGGTGACAACATCTCTTGGGAACCCTAAGAAAATTGGGATATTGACAAAGTTCTAGGTCAGCTAGCAGTATCATTGGTTGTCCAGTCCCTGTATGATGGGAACGTACAGGGTTTAACTGAAATTCTGACTGGAATAGTTTATGAGACTGGACCATCTTAGCTAGCCATTTTTTGAAATTTACCAGGATGCAGACTTTTGAGGAAACTACTATTGAGGCAGTCTGTAGATTGGATCACTTGGCCTACTTGTTTTGTCATCACTGGTGTCTGGTAATTTTGCTCTGTAAACAGAAAGGTAAACTCTATAAAATTTAAATGTAATATACATTTCTGTATTAACACACATATGGAATGTATGGTGTACACAGGTCAGCTAAAGATGATTTTCTGTTCTCTGAGCAGGTGACTGGCATCAAACTTTATAAGTCCATTTGGACTGTATACCTAAACCATAATGTAAATTTCCAGCCTTGCCATATAAAAGGATGGCATGTAATAATATGTCCTAAGGACTCTGTAGTCAATAAGTCTTATTAGCTATACATAGCTAAAGGTCTGGCTGGAGACATTCATGTCTCAACTTGTCTTAGACCTGTTTTCTTGTTGTTCATGGTTTCTTCCTACATATCTACAGGCAACAATTTCAAGAGGTCTCCTCATGTCAAATCTAATCTTTATTAATTTTTATGGAATCCACAGGTCTTCTTTTCCTGTGGACACAAAGCTATAACATCTCCCCCAATACAACAGGTTTCCTAATATCCATTCTGAAGTTAAGACATTCTAATAATGAATAGGACAATTTAATTCAACAGAGATATTTAACAGTCCATTGTCTCTCAGCAGCTGTTGTCTTTCTGCTATTAGCATTTTAAAATGTAAAGTAAAAAAAAGCATGATGCAATATATCTCTGGGGGTCTTTCTTACCTGCAAAATGTACTGAGGATTGTTTTCCTATTCTTTTTTTTTTTTTTTTATTAACTTGAGTATTTCTTATATACATTTCGAGTGTTATTCCCTTTCCCGGTTTCCGGGCAAACATCCCCCTCCCCCCTCCCCTTCCTTATGGGTGTTCCCCTCCCAACCCTCCCCCCATTGCCGCCCTCCCCCCATAGACTAGTTCACTGTGGGTTCAGTCTTAGCAGGACCCAGGGCTTCCCCTTCCACTGGTGCTCTTACTAGGATATTCATTGCTACCTATGGGGTCAGAGTCCAGGGTCAGTCCATGTATAGTCTTTAGGTAGTGGCTTAGTCCCTGGAAGCTCTGGTTGCTTGGCATTGTTGTACTTTTGGGGTCTCGAGCCCCTTCAAGCTCTTCCAGTTCTTTCTCTGATTCCTTCAATAGGGGACCTATTCTCAGTTCAGTGGTTTGCTGCTGGCATTCGCCTCTATATTTGCTGTATTCTGGCTGTGTCTCTCAGGAGCGATCTACATCCGGCTCCTGTCGGTCTGCACTTCTTTGCTTCATCCATCTTGTCTAATTGGGTGGCTGTATATGTATGGGTAAAGAAATGTTCAACATCTTTAGTCATAAGGGAAATGCAAATCAAAACAACCCTGAGATTTCACCTCACACCAGTGCGATTGGCTAAGATCAAAAACTCAGGTGACAGCAGATGCTGGCGAGGATGTGGAGAAAGAGGAACACTCCTCCATTGTTGGTGGGATTGCAGACTGGTAAAACCATTCTGGAAATCAGTCTGGAGGTTCCTCAGAAAATTGGACATTGAACTGCCTGATGATCCAGCTATACCTCTCTTGGGCATATACCCAAAAGATGCCTCAACATATAAAAGAGACACGTGCTCCACTATGTTCATCGCAGCCTTATTTATAATAGCCAGAAGCTGGAAAGAACCCAGATGCCCTTCAACAGAGGAATGGATACAGAAAATGTGGTACATCTACACAATGGAATATTACTCAGCTATCAAAAACAACGAGTTTATGAAATTCGTAGGCAAATGGTTGGAACTGGAAAATATCATCCTGAGTGAGCTAACCCAATCACAGAAAGACATACATGGTATGCACTCATTGATAAGTGGCTATTAGCCCAAATGCTTGTTTTCCTATTCTTATTCCTACTCAGAAGCCAGCCAGCCAGTCAAACAACTTTGCTGCTCAGCAGGGATATCTTGCAGTTTCCCTGCACTTGGAATGTGCCTGGCTCAGAGATTGCATAACTAGGAAGTCAAGTCTGTTATATGAAGTATTTGTCCCTGCCTCCCACCTTGGACTTTTCTCAGGCTCTCAGCTTGTATATCTTTTTTTTTCCTTTTTCTTTTTTCTTTTTTTCGGAGCTGGGGACTGAACCCAGGGCCTTGCGCTTGCTAGGCAAGCGCTCTACCACTGAGCTAAATCCCCAACCCCCAGCTTGTATATATTAATATCATGGATTAATCTTACAAACATTAATAATGAAAGGTAGAAGTTTTAAGTTTGCCCCCCTAGACAAAAGTTTAGAGCAGAAAAAAGAAACTGGTTGGGCCCTGGAACTGCAATTACACCAGCTGGTTCGGCAACTCTCTCCCAGGAACTAACTGACCATAAAGTTAGATTAAAATCTTAAAGAACAATCTTTTTTATTTTATTTTATTTTTTATATTTATTAACTTGAGTATTTCTTATTTACATTTCGATTGTTATTCCCCTTCCCAGTTTCCGGGCCAACATCCCCCTAACCTCTCCCCCTCCCCTCTATATGGGCTCCCCCCCTCATCCTCCCCCCATTACCACCCTCCCCCGAACAATCACGTTCTCTGGGGGTTCAGTCTTGGCAGGACCAAGGGCTTCCCCTTCCACTGGTGCTCTTAAAGAACAATCTTGAGGAACAGGAAGCTTCTTGTGATTTTTCACAGGTATTCTTGACATTTTCCAATGACGCCCTCCCTACCCCCTTAGGTTGTGGTTTCTTCCTTTAAATACCTCTTCTCCCAGCTACTTGGGGTGGAACTCTTCTACCCCTGCATGGGATACGAGTCTCAACCCCAGTACACTGGTTCCTATCAATAAACCTCGTGTTACTACAGCAAGGATGGTCTCACGTGAGTTCTTGGGGGGTCATGTCATCCTGAGACTTGAGTGAGGATCTCCCCACTCCAGGGGTCTTTCATTAAAATAGATTAATCACCCATGTCCTCTGGTTTAGTTACTGCTTCTAGGTTCCTACCTTGCTTTAATTTCTGCTTTGGCACTCTCCAATTGTGAACTGTTAGCTGAAAATGCAATGTGAAATAAATTCTTTCCTCCAAATATTACTTCAGTGTTAACGCTTGAATGTCTGTTAGAATTCGCCACTAAAACCATCTGGCTCTGGATATTTCGGGGTTGAAAGATGTTTTCTCCATTAATTCATTAATTTATTTACTTCACATTCTAACCACAACCTTTCCTGCCTCCTCTACTCACAACCCCTGCCTCCCTCATTCCTCCTCTCTTTCTAATCAGAAAAGGGGAGGTTTCCATGGATATCAATCCTTCTTGTCCTATCAAGTTGCAGTAAGACTAGGCATATCTTCTATTTCGATTAGAAAAGGCAGCCCAGTTAGGGAAAGAGATCCAAAGGGAGCCAGCAGAGTCTGAAATAGCCCCTTTTCCTGCTCTTACTACATAAATACCAATCTGTAGATCTATTATATATGTATAAAGATCTTAGGTCCATGCCATGCATGTTCTCTGGTGAGTAGTTCAGTCTCTGTGAGCCTCTATGGGGCCAGGTTAGTTGATTCTGTAAGTTTTCTTGTGGGGTCCATGACCTCTCTAGCTCCCTCAATCCTTTCTTCCCTTCTTCCACAAAATTCCCTGAGTTCCAGCTCATATTTGACTGTAGGTCTCTGTACCTGTTTCTATCAGCTGCTGGGTAGAGTCTTTCAGATGATAGCTATGCTAAACTCCTATCTGGAAGTATAGCAGAATATCATTAATAGTGTCAAGGGTGGGCTCTTTCTCACGATATGGGTCTCAAGTTGGACCAGTGACTGGTTGGCTAATCCCTCAATTTCATCTCCAACTTTATCCCTGTACATCTTGTTGGCAGGACAAATTGTGGTCTCGGGTTTTGTGCCCAGGTTGGTGTCCCTATCTCTCCATTGGAAGACTTCCCTTGTTACAGGAGGTGGTCACTTCAAGTTCGACATCCTACGATACTAGGAGTCTTGGCTAGCTAGGGTTACCCTCATAGATACCTGGAAGTTTCCATTTGTTCCTAGCTAATCCCAGAGATGCCCCCTACACCACCAATCCCAGTCTCTCTCTTTCCTCTATCCTCCCCATACTTGATATTTCTTATTTCTTTCCTCACCCTGTCCCTTACCCAGTTCCCTTCCTCCAACCACTCCCCTGATGTCTATTTTATTTCCTGTTCTCAGTGAGATTCAAGCATCCTCCCTTGACCCTCTTGTTAGTTTCTTTGGGTCTGTGGATGATAGCATGGTTTTCCTGTACATTTTGGTTAATATCCATTTATGAGTACATACTATCATGTTTGTAGCTCTGGGTCTAGATCACCTCGTTCAGGATGATCTTTTTTGTTCAACCCATTTGCCTGCAAATTTCATGATATCATTGTTTTTACTATGCAACTTTCAGCTTTCCTATATGTGCCTGAAATAACTCCTAGAGTTAATTATGTTTATGAATAAATGCTTAGGCCATGAGCTTGGGCTTCTTTCCTGACTGGCCCATAAATTAATTATCCTGTTTATTTTATTCTAAGTCCTGAAACGTGGTTGATTACCTGGTCCTCTCTTTCATGAGACTGTCTTTCTCTGTGTATGGGTGAATCTTCCTATGCATGATTCAATCACAGAATTCCACCCTCCTCTCTCTCTCTCTAAGCAATCATAAAGGGAAACAACCCTGGAGATAATAAACCTAGGAAACAGATCAGGAGACATAGATGCAAGCATAACCAACAGAATACAAGGGATAGAAGAGAAAATCTCAGAGGTAGGAGATAGCATAGAAGACATTGACATGACAGTCAAAAATAATACAAAAAAACCTCCAAACTCAAAATATTCAAGAAATCCAGGACACAATGAAAAGAACAAACCTAAGAACAATAGGTATAAAAGAGAGTGAAGACCACTAACTCGAAGGGCCAGTAAATATCTTCAACAAAATTATAAAAAAAAGTTTCCCTAACCTAAAAAAGAGATGCCAATAAACAGAAAAGAAGCCTACAGAACACCAAACAGACAGGACCAGAAAATTTTTTCTCCTGTCACAAAATAATTAAAACACCAAATGCACAGAACAAAGAAAGAATACTGAAAACAGTAAGGGGAAAAGGTTAAGCAACACAGAAAGGCAGACCTATCAGAATTACACCAGACTTCTTAGCAGACAATCTAAAAGCCAGAAGGTCTTGGGCAGATATCATAATGACCCTAAGAGAACGAAAATGCCAGCCCAGGAACCACTCCCACAGCTCTCTGTACCCAAATCCCATTGGGAAAGAAAGCTGGACTCTCAGAGGTGGGGAGAAAGCTCGACTTTCAGAAGTGCAAATAATTCTGAGAGCTCAGAGGAGAAAACTACTCCTGCCCACATTCCTGACCCAAGAGGAGTCTGCCTTATACCCTCTGTGCCCTCTGTGCCCTCTGGGCAGAGGAACACAGGAGCAGTCAGGGGCAGGAACCCTCCAATTTCTTCCTCTGCCATAAGCCAAAAACCAGTCACCATGAGCACAGACACACCTAAAAGCAGAGATAAGACCAACTCTTCTGCTCCAAGCAACTCGTCTGGTGGCCTCAGGACACACAAAGGCAGAAGTCATCTGCGACAGAACATTTACGGTTTCTACCTATAACTGCAGCTGAACTGCTCCCACAGCACTTTGTAACCAATTACCAAGGGGGAAAGAGCTGGACTCTCAGAAGTGAGGACAATCCTGAGAGTACAGGGGAGGCCATGAATTCTGCTCACATTCCTGGCCCAAAAGGAACCTGGTAGTGTCATCTGGATGCAGGAACGTAGGAGCAGTCAGCAGCAGGAACCTCCTAGTTTCTACCTGCACCCAGAGCTGAAAGCCAGTCTCCAGAAGCTCTGACACACATAGCAGAGGTAAAACCAAGTCTTCTGCTCCAAGAGATTTGCCTCAAGGCTTCAGGTCACAGAAACCCAGAAGCAGCTCTCTTCCTATATCCAGCTGAAAGAAAACAGGTCTACAGAAGTTCTGAGGCATGGACTTACACAAGGATCAAACTACTGTCAGACATAGCAAGACAAGTTTACACCACAGACAAGCTGATGGTGAGGCAAGCATAGGAACCTAAGCAACAGAAACCAAGACAACTTGGCATCATCAGAGCCAAGTTGTCCCACCAAAGCAAATAATGGATATCCCAACACACCAGGAAAGCACTATTTGGATTAAAAAATCACATCTTATGATTATGATAGAGGACATTAAGAGGGACATAAATAGCTCCATAAAAGAAATGCAGGACAACACAAGTAATCAAGTAGAAGTCCTCAAAGAGGAAACACAAAAATCCCTTAAAGAATTACAGGAAAACACAGTCAAACAGGTGAAGGAATAGAACAAAACTATCCAGGATTTAAAACTGGAAATAGAAACAATAAAGAAAGCACAAAGGGACAGAACCCTGGAGATAGGAAATCGAGGAAGGAGATGAGGAGTCATAGACACAAGCATCACCAACAGAATATAAGAGATAGAAGTGATAATCTGAGTGGCAGAAGACAACATAGAAAACACTGACACAACAGTCAAAGAAGATGCAAAAGCTCCTAACCAAAACATCCAGGGAATCCAGGACACAAGGAGAAGATCAAACCTAAGGATAATAGGTATAGAAGAGAGCAAAAACTCCCAATTTAAAGAGCCATTAATACCTTCAACAAAATTATAAAAGAAAACTTCCCTAACCTAAAGAAAGAGATGCCCACAAACATACAAGAAGCCTACAGAACTCCAAATAGATTGGATGAGAAAAGAAATTCCTACAGTCCCATAATAGTGAAAACATCAATTGCACAAAACAAAGAATATTAAAAACAGTAGGGGGAAAAGGTCAAGTAATATGTAAAGGTAGGATTACAAGAATAACACCAGACTCCTCACCAGAGACTATGAACGCCATGAGATCCTGGGAAGATGTCATGCAGACCCTAAAAGAACAAAAGTGCCAGCCCAGGCTATTGTATCCAGCTAAACTCTCATGGAGAAACCAAGATATTTCATGACAAAACCAAATTTGCACATTATATTTCTATAATCCAGCCCTACAAAGGATAATAGATGGGAAACTCCAACACACCCTAGGAAATTACACCCTAGGAAAAGCAAGAAAATAATCTCCTTGCAATGAAACCAAAAGAAAAGAGACACACAAACATAATTTCACCTCTATCAACAAAAATAATAGGAAACAACAGTCACTATCCCTTAATATCTCTTAACATCAATGGACTCAATTCCCCAATAAAAAGACATAGACTGACATAATGGATACATAAAGAGGATCCAGCATTTTGTGGCATACAGAAAATTTGATGAAACAGACACTAAGAGTATAAGGCTGAAAAACAACTTTCTAAGCAAATGGTCCAAAGAAATGAGCTGGAGTAGCCATTCTAATATTGAATAAAATTGACTTTCAACCAAAAGTTATGAAAAAAAGATAAGGAAGGACACTTCATATTCATCAAAGGAAAAATCCACCAGGATGAACTCTCAATCCTCAATATCTGTGCTGCAAATGCAAGAATAACTACATTCATAAAAGAAACCTTACTAAAGCTGAAAGCACACATTGTACTTCACACAGTAACAGTGGGAGATTTCAACACTGAACTCTTATCAATGGACAGATCATGGAAACAGAAATTAAACAGGGACATAGAGAGACTAACAGAAGTTATGAACCAAATAAATTTAACAGACATCTGTAGAACATTTCATCCTAAAACAAAAGAATATATCTTCTTCTCTGCACCTCCTGGGACCTTCTTCAGAATTGGCCATATAATCAGTCACAAAATGGACCTCAACAGATGAAGGAAGATTGAAAGAATTCCATGCATCCTGTCAGATAACTACAGACTAAGGCTGGTCTTCAATAACAACAGTAATGACAGAAAGCCCATATATACATGGAAGCTGAACAATGATCTACTCAATGATAACTTGGTCAAGAAAGAAATAAAGAAAGAAATTAAAGACTTTTTAGAATTTAATGAAAATGAAGGCACAGCATACCCAAACTTATGGAACACAATGAAAGCAGTGCTAAGAGGAAAACTCATAGCTCTGAGTGCCTCCAAAAAGAAGCAGGAGAGAGCATACACTAGCACCTTGACCGCACCCAAACAGCTCTAGAACAAAATAAAGCAAATGCACCCAAGACAAATGGAAGGCAGGAAATAATCAAATAGTCTTTCAACCAAGTAGAAAGAAAAATTATATAATTATACAAAGAATACAAAAAGCAGGAGTTGGTTCTTTGAGAAAATCAACAAGATAGATAAACCCTTAGCAGATAAACTAAGCAGAGAGCAAAGAGAATGTATCCAAATTAACAAAATCAGAAATCCAAACAACAGAATATGAGGATATTCAAAAAATCATCAGATCCTACTACAAAAGTCTACATTCAACAAAACTGGATAATTCCTACTCAGATACCAGGTACCAAAGTTAAGTCAGGATCAGATAAACCATCTAAACAGTCCCAGAACACCTAAAGGGATAGTAGTGATTAAAAGTCTCCCAACCAAATAAAGCCCAGGACCAGATGGGTTTAGTGCCGAATTCTATCAGACCTTCATAGAAGATGTAACACCAATACTGTTCAAACTATTCCACAAAGTAGAAATGGAAAGAGCACTACCCAATTCCTTCTATGAAGCCACAATTACCCTTATGCCTAAACCACACAAAGAGCCAACAAAGAAAGAGAACTTCAGACTAATTTCCCTTATGACTATCAATAAAAAATACTCAATAAAATTCTTGCCAACGAAATCCAAAAACACATCAAAATGATCATCCGTCATGATCAAGTAGGCTATATGGAAATCCATCAACCTAATCCACTATGTTAAAAAAAACTCTAAGAAAAAACTACATGATCATCTCATTAGATGCTGAGAAAGCAGTTGACAAAATTCAACACCCCTTCATGTTAGAAGTCTTGGAAAGATCAGGAATTTAACACTCATATTTAAACATAGTAAAAACAACATATAGCAAACCAGTAGCCAACATTAAACTAAATGGAAACTTGAAGCAATGCCACTAAAATCACAGACTAGACAAGGCTGTGCTTGCTCTCTCTCTCTCTCTCTCTCTCTCTCTCTCTCTCTCTCTCTCTCTCCTTAATATAGTACTTATAATCACAGCCAAAGCAATCAGACAACAAAAGGAGGTCAAAGTGATACAAATTGGAAAGGAAGAAGTCAAAATATCACTATTTGCAGATGATATGATAGTATACTTGAGTGGCCCCAAAAGTTCCACCAGAGAACTAAGCCTGATAAACAACTTCAGCAAAGTGGATGGGTTTATAATTAACTCAAACAGATTAGTAGCCTTCCTCTACTCAAAGGATAAACAGTCTGAGAAGGAAATTAGGGAAATGACAACCTTCAAAATAGTAACAATAGCATAAAATACCTCGGTGTGTCTCTAACCAAGCAAGTGAAAGGTCTGTATAACAAGAACTTCATGTTTCTGAAGAAAGAAATTGAAGAAGATCTCAGAAGATGAAAAGGTCTCCCGTGCTCACTGACTGGCAAGATTAATATAGTAAAGATGATCATTTTGCCAAGAGCAATCTATGGATTCAATGCAATCTCCCTCAAAATCCCAACTCAATTATTCATAGATTTAGAAATAGCAATTTGCAAATTCATTTGGAATAACAAAAAACCCAGGACAGCAAAAACTATTAAAACAATAAAAGAACTTCTAGAGGAATCACCATCCCTGACCTCAAGCAGTATTACAGAGCAACAGTGATAACAATTGTACGGTATTGGTACATAGACAGACAGGTAGATCAATAGAATAGAATTGAAGACACAGAAATGAACCCACATACCTTTGGTCACATGATCTTTGACAAAGAAGCTAAAAACCATGCAATGAAAAAAAAAGAGTATTTTCAACAAATGGTACTGCTTCACCTGGAGGTCAGCATGTAAAAGAATGCAATCATTCCATTCTTATACCCCTGTATAAAGCTTAAGTCCAAGTGGATCAAGGACCTCCACATAAAATTAAAGACACTCAAACTAATAGAAGAAAAAGTGAAAATGTGCCTCGAACATATGGCGCTGGGGAAATCTTTCTGAACAAAACATCAATGGCTTATGCTCTGAGATCAAGAATTGACAAAAGGGACCTCATAAAACTGCAAAGCTTCTGTAAGACAAAGGACACTGTCATTAGGACAAAACAGCAAGCAACAGATTGGGAAAAGGTCTTTACCAGTCCTACATCTGATAGAGGCCTAATATTCAATATACACAAAGAACTCCAGAGAGCCAAATAAACCCATTAAAAAACTGGTTACAGAGCTAAGAATTCTCAGATGAGGAATATCAAATGGCTGAGAAGTGCCTAAAAAATGTTCAACATCCTTAGTCATCAGGGAAATGCAAATCAAAACAACCCTGAGATTCCACCTCACACCAGTCAGAATGGCTAAGATAAAAAACTCGGGAGACAATAGATGCTGGTGAGGATGTACAGAAAGAGGATAACTCCCCCATTGTTGGTGGGATTGCAAACTGCTACAATCACTTTGGAAATTAGTCTGGAGTTTCTTCAGAAAATTGGACATTTCACTACTTGAGGACACAGCTACACCTTTCCTGGGCATGTACCCAAAAGATGCTCCAACATAAAACAAAGTCATATGTTCCACTTTTTCTTAGCAGCCTTATTTATAATAGCCAGAAGCTGGAAAGACCCCAGATGCCCTCTAACAGAGGAATGGATACAGAAAAAGTGGTACATCTACACAATGGAGTACGACTCAGCTATCAAAAACAATGACTTCATGAACTTCATAGGCAAATGGATGGAACTATACAATATCATCCTGAGTATGGTAACCCAAACATAAAATAATACACATGGTATGCACCCACTGATAAGTGGATATCAGCCCAAAAGCTCAAATTACCCAAGAAACAATCACAGACCACATGAAGAAGGATGACCGAAGTGCAGGTGCTTCAGTCCTTCTTAACAATGAGAAAAAAATATTCATAGGAGGGGAGATGGAGACAGAGTTTGGAGCAGATACTGAAGGAATGGCTATTCAGAGCCTGCTCCACCTGAGGATACTGTCCATATATCTACAGTCCCCAAGCCTGGACAATATGGTTGAAGACAAGTGGTACATGTTGACAGGAGCCTGGTACAGCTGTCTCCTGAGAGGCTCAGTTAGAGTATGACAAATACAAAAGGGAATTCTAGCAGCAAAGTAGCTGAACTGAGAATGGAGTCCCATTGGAGGAATTAAAGAAAGAATTGAAGGAGCTGAAGGAGCTTGCAACGCCATTAGAACAACAATACCAACCAACTAGAGCTCCCAGGGACTAAACCACTACCCAAAGACAATACATGGACAGACCCATGGTTCCAGCTGCATATGTAGCAAAGGATGGCCTTATTGGGCAGCAATGGGAGGAGAAGCCCTTGGTCTTACCTAGGTTCGACCTCCCAATGTAGGGTAATATCCAGGTGGAGAGGGGGGGCAACAGGGTCATTGGGGAGGGGGTACACCCTTATAGAAGAAGGGGAGGGGGATGAAATATGTGGTTTATGGACAGGAAACTGGGGAAGGAAATAGATTTTGAAATGTAAATAAAAATATCCAATTAAATGAATGAATGAATAAGTGAATAAATAAATAAATAAATAGTTCCCCCCCCCAAAAAAAATGCCAGCACAGGCTACTACACCCAGCAAAACTCTCCATTACCATAGATGGAGGAACCAATGTACTCCATGACAAAACCAAATTTAGACAATATCTTTCCACTAACTCAGTCCTAGGGCAGATAACAGAAGGAAAAGTCCGGCTGCCGCTGCAGAGAGCCCCTGGTCAGCACCCCACGAGCGAACCTGAGCCTCGGGACCACAGGTAAGACCAACTTTTCTGCTGCAAGAAAGCTGCCTGGTGAGCTTGGGACACAGGGAAGCAGAATTCCTCTAGGACCGGGCACATTCTGTGTTTACCGGAAGTCCCACACCCGCGGACCCCGGCCCGCAGCAGCTCTCTGCTCCCAGACCCGGTGAGAGAGAGACCCAACCGCCTGGTCAGGTGGGCACTCCTGAGGCTGCAGAGCGGAAGAGACCACCAACACTGCTCACCCCTGCCCACATCCCTGGCCCAAGAGGAAACTGTATAAGGCCTCTGGGCTCCCGTGGGGGAGGGCCCAGGAGCGGCAGGACACCTGCCTGAGACACCACCGGAACCTGAAGGAAACAGACCGGATAAACAGTTCTCTGCACCCAAATCCCGTGGGAGGGAGAGCTAAACCTTCAGAGAGGCAGACAAGCCTGGGAAACCAGAAGAGACTGCTCTCTGCACACACATCTCGGATGCCAGAGGAAAAAGCCAAAGACCATCTGGAACCCTGGTGCACTGAAGCTCCCGGAAACGGCGGCACAGGTCTTCCTGGTTGCTGCCGCTGCAGAGAGCCCATGGGGAGCACCCCACTAGCGAACTTGAGCCTCAGGACCACAGGTAAGACCAAATTTTCTGCTGCAAGAAAGCTGCCTGGTGAACTCAAGACACAGGCCCACAGGAACAGCTGAAGACCTGTAGAGAGGAAAAACTACACGCCGGAAAGCAGAAGACTCTGTCCCCATAACTGACTGAAAGAGAGGAAAACAGGTCTACAGCACTCCTGACACACAGGCTTATAGGACAGTCTAGCCACTGTCAGAAATAGCAGAACAAAGTAACACTAGAGATAATCTGATGGCGAGAGGCAAGCGCAGGAACCCAAGCAACAGAAACCAAGACTACATGGCACCATCAGAGCCCAATTCTCCCATCAAAACAAACATGGAATATCCAAACACACCAGAAAAGTAAGATCTAGTTTCAAAATCATTTTTGATCATGATGCTGCAGGACTTCAAGAAAGACGTGAAGAACTCCCTTAGAGAACAAGTAGAAGCCTACAGAGAGGAATCGCAAAAATGCCTGAAAGAATTCCAGGAAAACATAAATAAACAAGCGGAAGCCCATAGAGACGAGACACAAAAATCCCTGAAAGAATTCCAGGAAAACACAATCAAACAGTTGAAGGAATTGAGGATGGAAATAGAAGCAATCAAGAAAGAACACAGGGAAACAGCCCTGGATATAGAAAACCAAAAGAAGAGAAAAGGAGCTGTAGATACAAGCTTCACCAACAGAATACAAGAGATGGAAGAGAGAATCTCAGGAGCAGAAGATTCCATAGAGATCATTGACTCAACTGTCAAGGATAATGTAAAGCGGAAAAAGCTACTGGTCCAAAACATACAGGAAATCCAGGACTCAATGAGAAGATCAAACCTAAGGATAATAGGTATAGAAGAGAGTGAAGACTCCCAGCTCAAAGGACCAGTAAATATCTTCAACAAAATCATAGAAGAAAACTTCCCTAACCTAAAAAAAGAGATACCCATAGACATACAAGAAGCCTACAGAACTCCAAATAGATTGGACGAGAAAAGAAACACCTCCCGTCACATAATTGTCAAAACACCAAACGCACAAAATAAAGAAAGAATATTAAAAGCAGTAAGGGAAAAAGGTCAAGTAACATATAAAGGCAGACCTATCAGAATCACACCAGACTTCTCGCCAGAAACTATGAAGGCCAGAAGATCCTGGACTGATGTCATATAAACCCGAAGAGAACACAAATGCCAGCCCAGGTTACTGTATCCAGCAAAACTCTCAATTAACATTGATGGAGAAACCAAGATATTCCATGACAAAACCAAATTTACACAATATCTTTCTACAAATCCAGCACTACAAAGGATAATAAATGGTAAAGCCCAACATAAGGAGGCAAGCTATACCCTAGAAGAAGCAAGAAACTAATCGTCTTGGCAATAAAACAAAGAGAATGAAAGCACACAAACATAACCTCACATCCAAATATGAATATAACGGGAAGCAATAATCACTATTCCTTAATATCTCTCAATATCAATGGCCTCAACTCCCCAATAAAAAGACATAGATTAAGAAACTGGATACGCAACGAGGACCCTGCATTCTGCTCCCTACAGGAAACACACCTCAGAGACAAAGACAGACACTACCTCAGAGTGAAAGGCTGGAAAACAACTTTCCAAGCAAATGGTCAGAAGAAGCAAGCTGGAGTAGCCATTCTAATATCAAATAAAATCAATTTCCAACTAAAAGTCATCAAAAAAGATAAGGAAGGACACTTCATATTCATCAAAGGAAAAATCCACCAAGATGAACTCTCAATCCTAAATATCTATGCCCCAAATACAACGGCACCTACATACGTAAAAGAAACCTTACTAAAGCTCAAAACACACATTGCACCTCACACAATAATAGTGGGAGATTTCAACACCCCACTCTCATCAATGGACAGATCATGGAAACAGAAATTAAACAGTGATGTCGACAGACTAAGAGAAGTCATGAGCCAAATGGACTTAACGGATATTTATAGAACATTCTATCCTAAAGCAAAAGGATATACCTTCTTCTCAGCTCCTCATGGTACTTTCTCCAAAATTGACCATATAATTGGTCAAAAAACGGGCCTCAACAGGTACAGAAAGATAGAAATAATCCCATGCGTGCTATCGGACCACCACGGCCTAAAACTGGTCTTCAATAACAATAAAGGAAGAATGCCCACATATACGTGGAAATTGAACAATGCTCGACTCAATGATAACCTGGTCAAGGAAGAAATAAAGAAAGAAATTAAAAACTTTTTAGAATTTAATGAAAATGAAGATACAACATACCCAAACTTATGGGACACAATGAAAGCTGTGCTAAGAGGAAAACTCATAGCGCTGAGTGCCTGCAGAAAGAAACAGGAAAGAGCATATGTCAGCAGCTTGACAGCACACCTAAAAGCTCTAGAACAAAAAGAAGCAAATACACTCAGGAGGATTAGAAGGCAGGAAATAATCAAACTCAGAGCTGAAATCAACCAAGTAGAAACAAAAAGGACCATAGAAAGAATCAACAGAACCAAAAGTTGGTTCTTTGAGAAAATCAACAAGATAGATAAACCCTTAGCCAGACTAACGAGAGGACACAGAGAGTGCGTCCAAATTAACAAAATCAGAAATGAAAAGGGAGACATAACAACAGATTCAGAGGAAATTCAAAAAATCATCAGATCTTACTGTAAAAACCTATATTCAACAAAACTTGAAAATCTTCAGGAAATGGACAATTTCCTAGACAGATACCAGGTATCGAAGTTAAATCAGGAACAGATAAACCAGTTAAACAACCCCATAACTCCTAAGGAAATAGAAGCAGTCATTAAAGGTCTCCCAACCAAAAAGAGCCCAGGTCCAGACGGGTTTAGTGCAGAATTCTATCAAACCATCATAGAAGACCTCATACCAATATTATCCAAACTATTCCACAAAATTGAAACAGATGGATCACTACCGAATACCTTCTACGAAGCCACAATTACTTATACCTAAACCACACAAAGACACAACAAAGAAAGAGAACTTCAGACCAATTTCCCTTATGAATATCGACGCAAAAATACTCAATAAAATTCTGGCAAACCGAATCCAAGAGCACATCAAAACCATCATCCACCATGATCAAGTAGGCTTCATCCCGGGCATGCAGGGATGGTTTAATATAAGGAAAACCATCAACGTGATCCATTATATAAACAAACTGAAAGAACAGAACCACATGATCATTTCATTAGATGCTGAGAAAGCATTTGACAAAATTCAACACCCCTTCATGATAAAAGTCCTGGAAAGTATAGGAATTCAAGGCCCATACCTGAACATAGTAAAAGCCATATACAGCAAACCAGTTGCTAACATTAAACTAAATGGAGAGAAACTTGAAGCAATCTCACTAAAATCAGGGACTAGACAAGGCTGCCCACTCTCTCCCTACTTTTTCAATATAGTTCTTGAAGTTCTAGCCAGAGCAATCAGACAACAAAAGATCAAGGGGATACAGATCGGAAAAGAAGAGGTCAAAATATCACTATTTGCAGATGACATGATAGTATATTTAAGTGATCCCAACAGTTCCACCAGAGAACTACTAAAGCTGATAAACAACTTCAGCAAAGTGGCTGGGTATAAAATTAACTCAAATAAATCAGTTGCCTTCCTCTATACAAAAGAGAAACAAGCCGAGAAAGAAATTAGGGAAACGACACCCTTCATAATAGACCCAAATAATATAAAGTACCTCGGTGTGACTTTAACCAAGCAAGTAAAAGATCTGTACAATAAGAACTTCAAGACACTGAGGAAAGAAATTGAAGAAGACCTCAGAAGATGGAAAGATCTCCCATGCTCATGGATTGGCAGGATTAATATAGTAAAAATGGCCATTTTACCAAAAGCAGTCTACAGATACAATGCAATCCCCAATACCAATCCAATTCTTCAAAGAGTTAGACAGAACAATTTGCAAATTCATCTGGAATAACAAAAAACCCAGGATAGCTAAAGCTATCCTCAACAATAAAAGGACTTCAGGGGGAATCACTATCTCTGAACTCAAGCAGTATTACAGAGCAATAGTGATAAAAACTGCATGGTATTGGTACAGAGACAGACAGATAGACCACTGGAATAGAATTGAAGACCCAGAAATGAACGCACACACCTATGGTCACTTGGTTTTTGACAAAGGAGCCAAAACCATCCAATGGAAAAAAGATAGCATTTTCAGCAAATGGTGCTGGTTCAACTGGAGGTCAACATGTAGAAGAATGCAGATCGATCCATCCTTATCACCCTGTACAAAGCTTAAGTCCAAGTGGATCAAGGACCTCCACATCAAACAGACACACTCCAACTAATAGAAGAAAAACTAGGGAAGCATCTGGAACACATGGGCACTGGAAAAAATTTCCTGAACAAAACACCAATGGCTTACGCTCTAAGATCAAGAATCGACAAATGGGATCTCATAAAACTGCAAACTTCTGTAAGGCAAAGGACACTGTGGTTAGGACAAAACGGCAACCAACAGATTGGGAAAAGATCTTTACCAATCCTACAACAGATAGAGGCCTTATATCCAAAATATACAAAGAACTCAAGAAGTTAGACCGCAGGGAAACAAATAACCCTATTAAAAAATGGGGTTCAGAGCTAAACAAAGAATTCACAGCTGAGGAATGCCGAATGGCTGAGAAACACCTAAAGAAATGTTCAACATCTTTAGTCATAAGGGAAATGCAAATCAAAACAACCCTGAGATTTCACCTCACACCAGTGAGAATGGCTAAGATCAAAAACTCAGGTGACAGCAGATGCTGGCGAGGATGTGGAGAAAGAGGAACACTCCTCCATTGTTGGTGGGATTGCAGACTGGTACCACCATTCTGGTAATCAGTCTGGAGGTTCCTCAGAAAATTGGACATTGAACTGCCTGAGGATCCAGCTATACCTCTCTTGGGCATATACCCAAAAGATTCCTCAACATACAAAAGAGACACGTGCTCCACTATGTTCATCGCAGCCTTATTTATAATATCCAGAAACTGGAAAGAACCCAGATGCCCTTCAACAGAGGAATGGATTCAGAAAATGTGGTACATTTACACAATGGAATATTACTCAGCTATCAAAAACAACGAGTTTATGAAATTCGTAGGCAAATGGTTGTAACTGGAAAATAGCATCCTGAGTGAGCTAACCCATTCACAGAAAGACATACATGGTATGCACTCATTGATAAGTGGCTATTAGCCCAAATGCTTGAATTACCTTAGATCCCTAGAACAAACGAAACTCAAGACGGATGATCAAAATGTGAATGCTTCACTCCTTCTTTAAATGAGGAAAAAGAATACCCTTGGCAGGGAAGGGAGAGGCAAAGATTAAAACAGAGACTGAAGGAACACCCATTCAGAGCCTGCCCCACATATGACCCATACATATACAGCCACCCAATTAGAGAAGATGGACGAAGCAAAGAAGTGCAGGCCTACAGGAACAGGATGTAGATCGCTCCTGAGAGACACAGCCAGAATACAGCAAATACAGAGGCGAATGCCAGCAGCAAACCACTGAACTGAGAATAGGCCCCCGTTGAAAGAATCAGAGAAAGAACTGCAAGAGCTTGAAAGGGCTCGAGACCCCAAAAGTACAACAATGTCAAGCAACCAGAGCTTCCAGGGACTAAGCCACTACCTAAAGACTATACATGGGGTCTTCCTGGTTGCTGACGCTGCAGAGAGCCCGTGGGCAGCACCCCACGAGCGAACTTGAGCCCCGGGACCACAGGTAAGACCAACTTTTCTGCTGAAAGAAAGCTGCCTGGTGAGCTTGGGACACAGGGAAGCAGAATTCCTCTAGGACCGGGCACATTCTGTGTTTACCGGAAGTCCCACACCCGCGGATCCCGGCCCGCAGCAGCTCTCTGCTCCCAGACCCGGTGAGAGAGAGACCCAACCGCCTGGTCAGGTGGGCACTCCTGAGGCTGCAGAGCGGAAGAGACCACCAACACTGCTCACCCCTGCCCACATCCCTGGCCCAAGAGGAAACTGTATAAGGCCTCTGGGCTCCCGTGGGGGAGGGCCCAGGAGCTGCAGGACCCCTGCCTGAGACACCGCCGGAACCTGAAAGAAACAGACCGGATAAACAGTTCTCTGCACCCAAATCCCGTGGGAGGGAGAGCTAAACCTTCAGAGAGGCAGACAAGCCTGGGAAACCAGAAGAGACTGCTCCCTGCACACACATCTCGGACGCCAGAGGAAAAAGCCAAAGACCATCTGGAACCCTGGTGCACTGAAGCTCCCGGAAGGGGCGGCACAGGTCTTCCTGGTTGCTGCCGCTGCAGAGAGCCCCTGGGCAGCACCCCTCGAGCGAACCTGAGCCTCGGGACCACAGGTAAGACCAAATTTTCTGCTGCAAGAAAGCTGCCTGGTGAGCTTGGGACACAGGGAAGCAGAATTCCTCTAGGACCGGGCACGTTCTGTGTTTACCGGAAGTCCCACACCCGCAGACCCCGGCCCGCAGCAGCTCTCTGCTCCCAGACCCGGTGAGAGAGAGACCCAACCGCCTGGTCAGGTGGGCACTCCTGAGGCTGCAGAGCGGAAGAGACCACCAACACTGCTCACCCCTGCCCACATCCCTGGCCCAAGAGGAAACTGTATAAGGCCTCTGGGCTCCCGTGGGGGAGGGCCCAGGAGCGGCAGGACCCCTGCCTGAGACACCACCAGAACCTGAAGGAAACAGACCGGATAAACAGTTCTCTGCACCCAAATCCCGTGGGAGGGAGAGCTAAACCTTCAGAGAGGCAGACAAGCCTGGGAAACCAGAAGAGACTGCTCTCTGCACACACATCTCGGACGCCAGAGGAAAAAGCCAAAGACCATCTGGAACCCTGGTGCACTGAAGCTCCCGGAAACGGCGGCACAAGTCTTCCTGGTTGCTGCCGCTGCAGAGAGCCCGTGAGCAGCACCCCACGAGCGAACTTGAGCCTCGGGACCACAGGTAAGACCAAATTTTCTGCTGCAAGAAAGCTGCCTGGTGAACTCAAGACACAGGCCCACAGGAACAGCTGAAGACCTGTAGAGAGGAAAAACTACACGCCGGAAAGCAGAACACTCTGTCCCCATAACTGACTGAAAGAGAGGAAAACAGGTCTACAGCACTCCTGACACACAGGCTTATAGGACAGTCTAGCCACTGTCAGAAATAGCAGAACAAAGTAACACTAGAGATAATCTGATGGCGAGAGGCAAGCGCAGGAACCCAAGCAACAGAAATCAAGACTACATGGCACCATCGGAGCCCAATTCTCCCATCAAAACAAACATGGAGCCCTTTTTTAACAGATAAGATGTGAGTATTTCTGTGTGATATTTTCACAGAGCCTCTGCGACTCTCTGTGAGGGGAGCTTGGCAACTTCAGAACTCCAGAAATGGATGTAGTGACCTATGAGGATGTGCATGTGAACTTCACCAAGGAAGAGTGGGTTTTGCTGGATCCTTCTCAGAAGAGTCTCTACAATGATGCGATGCTGGAGACATATGGGAATCTCACTGCTATAGGGATAAAAGCCGTCAAACTGGAGAGCATCCCTCTGAGTTTGTTCAACATGGTAATGTCTTAGCATATCAAAGTCATACCCTAAAATATGAAATTATTCATATTAGAGAAAAACAGTTTGGAGATATGAAACATGGTGAGGTTTCTCCTCAAAGCAGTGAACTTCAAATACATAAACGAACACATACAGGAGAGAAACCCTACGAATGTACTCAATGTGGTAAAGCCTTTGCAGAAAGCACTGTTCTCCAGTATCATAGAAGAACACATACAGGAGAGAAACCCTATGAATGTAATCAATGTGGCAAAGCTTTTGCACGAAGCAGTAATCTCCAAGTACATAAACGAACACATACAGGAGAGAAACCCTATGAATGTAATCAATGTGGTAAAGCCTTTGCACAAAGCAGTAGTCTCCAAATACATAAAGGAAAACATACAGGAGAGAAAACGTATGAATGTAATCAATGTGGAAAAGCTTTTGCTCAAAGCAGTACTCTCCAAATACATAAACGAAAACATACAGGAGAGAAACCCTATGAATGTACTCAATGTGGTAAAGCCTTTGCACAAAGCACTGTTCTCCAGTATCATAGAAGAACACATACAGGAGAGAAACCGTACGAATGTAATCAATGTGGTAAAGCTTTTGCCCAAGGCAGTGATCTCCAAAAACATAAACGAACACATACAGGAGAGAAACCATCTGAATGTCACCAATGTGGTAAAGCTTTTTCATATAGAAATGTTCTTCAAATACATAAACGAATACATACAGGAGAGAAACCCTATGAATGTAACCAGTGTGGTAAAGCCTTTGCAGAAAGCAGTGTGCTCCAGTATCATAGAAGAACACATACAGGAGAGAAACCCTATGAATGTACTCAATGTGGTAAAGCCTTTACACGAAGCAGTAGTCTCCAAATACATAAACAAAAACATACAGGAGAGAAACCCTATGAATGTAATCAATGTGGTAAAGCCTTTGCACAAAGCTGTAGTCTCCAAATACATAAACGAACACATACAGGAGAGAAACCCTATGAATGTAACCAGTGTGGTAAAGCCTTTGCAGAAAGCAGTCTTCTCCAGTATCATAGAAGAACACATACAGGAGAGAAACCCTATGAATGTAATCAATGTGGTAAAGCCTTTGCACAAAGCAGTAGTCTGCAAATACATAAACGAACACATACAGGAGAGAAACCCTATGAATGTAATCAATGTGGTAAAGCCTTTACACAAAGCAGTAGTCTGCAAATACATAAACGAACACATACAGGAGAGAAACCCTATGAATG
Organism: Rattus norvegicus; assembly: GCF_021556685.1. Classification (NCBI taxonomy): domain Eukaryota; kingdom Metazoa; phylum Chordata; class Mammalia; order Rodentia; family Muridae; genus Rattus; species Rattus norvegicus. The sequence goes on along the minus strand of NC_141548.1, from coordinate 14,231,064 downwards.
TAATCAATGTGGTAAAGTTTTTGCTAAAAGCAGTACTCTCCAAATACATAAACGAACACATACAGGAGAGAAACCCTATGAATGTACTCAATGTGGTAAAGCCTTTGCACAAAGTCATAGTCTCCAAATACATAAACGAACACATATAGGAGAGAAACCCTACGAATGTACTCAATGTGGTAAAGCCTTTGCAGAAAGCAGTGTTCTCCAGTATCATAGAAGAACACATACAGGAGAGAAACCCTATGAATGTAACCAGTGTGGTAAAGCCTTTGCACAAAGCAGTGTTCTCCAGTATCATAGAAGAACACATACAGGAGAGAAACCGTATGAATGTAATCAATGTGGTAAAGCCTTTGCACGAAGCAGTGATCTCCAAATACATAAACGAACACATACAGGAGAGAAACCCTATGAATGTACTCAATGTGGTAAAGCCTTTGCACAAAGCAGTGTTCTCCACTATCATAGAAGAACACATACAGGAGAGAAACCTTATGAATGTAATCAATGTGGTAAAGCCTTTGCACGAAGCAGTGATCTCCAAATACATAAACGAACACATACAGGAGAGAAACCCTATGAATGTACTCAATGTGGTAAAGCCTTTGCACGAAGCAATGTTCTCCAGTATCATAGAAGAACACATATAGGAGAGAAACCCTATGGATATAGTCAGTGTGGTTAAGACTTAGCAGGAAGAAGTGGTAACCAATATCATAAAAGAACACATACAGGAGAGAACCTTGGATCTAACAAATGTGGCAACACTTTTTAATGAAGCATTGGTCTTGAAACACAAAAAAGAACACATTCAGGAAAGAAATTTGATCACTGTAATCAATGTGTTAAGTCTATTTAACATCAAAGTCATCATTAAAACATGAAAGAACACATACTGTAGAGAAGTCCTCTGAAAGTAACTACTATGGCAAAGGCTTTGCACCAAACATTCATCCCCTGACACTTAAAAGAATTCACCCTGTGAATTTAAGAAATTTGTCAATAATTTTACAAGTCACAATACTCTGCAAGAACATTAAAGAAGATATGTGCAAGAGAAATCCTATGAGTATCATCAGTGGGATAAAGCCCTCAACATTTCAATCATCCTCAGATGCATAGAGAAGACATGGATGAAACTATGGATGTAGTCAGAGTGGTAAAAGCTTTTCCTGTAAAATTGGTCTCATGTGTCTTCAAAAAAAAACCCTCAAAAATTAGAGAAATCCTATGTATGTTAGCAATGTGGCAATTCCTTTACATATCCTGTTTGTCTTTGAATATGTAACTGAACAGTTTATGGAGTCAAATCTTATAAATGTAAACAATGTGGTAAAGCCTGTCTATGTTTTTCATATTCAGTTGCACAAAATAAACTGTGATGTAGAGAAAAAAAAACATGGAATATCCAAACACACCAGAAAAGCAAGATCTAGTTTCAAAATCATTTTTGATCATGATGCTGGAGGACTTCAAGAAAGACGTGAAGAACTCCCTTACAGAACAAGTAGAAGCCTACAGAGAGGAATCGCAAAAATGCCTGAAAGAATCGCAAAAATCCCTGAAAGAATTCCAGGAAAACATAAATAAATAAGTAGAAGCCCATAGAGAGGAGACACAAAAATCCCTGAAAGAATTCCAGGAAAACATAAATAAACAAGTAGAAGCCCATAGAGAGGAGAAACAAAAATCCCTGAAAGAATTCCAGGAAAACACAATCAAACAGTTGAAGGAATTAAAAATGGAAATAGAAGCAATCAAGAAAGAACACATGGAAACAACCCTGGATATAGAAAACCAAAAGAAGAGACAATGAGCTGTAGATACAAGCTTCACCAACAGAATACAAGAGATGGAAGAGAGAATCTCAGGAGCAGAAGATTCCATAGAAATCATTGACTCAACTGTCAAAGATAATGTAAAGCGGAAAAAGCTACTGGTCCAAAACATACAGGAAATCCAGGACTCAATGAGAAGATCAAACCTAAGGATAATAGGTATAGAAGAGAGTGAAGACTCCCAGCTCAAAGGACCAGTAAATATCTTCAACAAAATCATAGAAGAAAACTTCCCTAACCTAAAAAAAGAGATACCGAAGTCCCACACCGGCGGATCCCGGACCGCAGCAGCTCTCTGCTCCCAAACCCCGTGGGAGAGAGACCTCACCGCCTGATCAAGTGGGCACTCCTGAGGCTGCAGAGCGGAGGAGACCACCAATACTGCCCACCCCTGCCCACATCCCTGGCCCAAGAGGCAACTGTATAAGGCCTCTGGGTTCCCGTAGGGGAGGGCCCGGGAGCGGCAGGACCCCTGCGCCTGAGACACTGCCGGAACCTGAAGGAAACAGACCGGATAAACAGTTCTCTGCACCCAAATCCCGTGGGAGGGAGAGCTGAACCTTCAGAGAGGCGGACACGCCTGGGAAACCAGAAGAGACTGCACTCTGTGCACATCCAGGCGCCAGAGGAAAACACCAAACGCCATCTGGAACCCTGGTGCACGGAGGCTCCCGGAAAGAGCGGCGCAGATCTTCCGGGTTGCTGCCACAGCGGAGAGGACTTAGGCAGTACCCCACGAGCAAACTTGAGCCTTGGAACTGCAGGTAGGACCAACTTTTCCCCTGCAAGAAACCTGCCTGGTGAACTCAGGACACACAGAGGCAAAATTCCTCTAAGGCCGGGCACTTCCTGTGTTTACCGGAAGTCCCACACCGGCGGATCCCGGACCGCAGCAGCTCTCTGCTCCCAAACCCCGTGGGAGAGAGACCTCACCGCCTGATCAGGTGGGCACTCCTGAGGCTGCAGAGCGGAGGAGACCACCAACACTGCCCACCCCTGCCCACATCCCTGGCCCAAGAGGCAACTGTATAAGGCCTCTGGGTTCCCATAGGGAAGGGCCCGGGAGCGGCAGGACCCCTGCGTCTGAGACACTGCCGGAGCCTGAGGGAAACAGACCGGATAAACGGTTCTCTGCAACCAAATCCCGTGGGAGGGAGAGCTGAACCTTCAGACAGGCGGACAAGCCTGGGAAACCAGAAGAGACTGCACTCTGTGCACATCCAGGCACCAGAGGAAAACACCAGACGCCATCTGAAACCCTGGTGCACGGAGGCTCCCGGAAGGAGCAGCACAGATTTTCCCGGTTGCTGCCACAGCGGAGAGGACTTAGGCAGTACCCCACGAGCAAACTTGAGCCTTGGAACCACAGGTAGGACCAACTTTTCCCCTGCAAGAAACCTGCCTGGTGAACTCAAGACACAGGCCCACAGGAACAGCTGAAGACCTGTAGAGAGGAAAAACTACAGGCCCGAAAGCAGAACACTCTGTCCCCATAACTGGCTGAAAGAAAACAGGAAAACAGGTCTACAGCACTCCTGACACACAGGTTATAGGACAGTCTAGCCACTGTCAGAAATAGCAGAACAAAGTAACACTAGAGATAATCTGATGGCGAGAGGCAAGCGCAGGAACCCAAGCAACAGAAACCAAGACTACATGGCATCATCGGAGCCCAATTCTCCCACCAAAGCAAACACGGAATATCCAAACACACCAGAAAAGCAAGACCTAGTTTCAAAATCATATTTGATCATGATGCTGGAGGACTTCAAGAAAGACATAAAGAACTCCCTTAGAGAACAAGTAGAAGCCTACAGAGAGGAATCGCAAAAATCCCTGAAAGAATTCCAGGAAAACACAATCAAACAGTTGAAGGAATTAAAAATGGAAATAGAAGCAATCAAGAAAGAACACATGGAAACAACCCTGGACATAGAAAATCAAAAGAAAAGACAAGGAGCTGTAGATACAAGCTTCACCAACAGAATTCAAGAGATGGAAGAGAGAATTTCGGGAGCAGAAGATTCCATAGAAATCATTGACTCAACTGTCAAAGATAATGTAAAGAGGAAAAAGCTACTGGTCCAAAACATACAGGAAATCCAGGACTCAATGAGAAGATCAAACCTAAGGATAATAGGTATAGAAGAGAGTGAAGACTCCCAGCTCAAAGGACCAGTAAATATCTTCAACAAAATCATAGAAGAAAACTTCCCTAACCTAAAAAAAGAGATACCCATAGGCATACAAGAAGCCTACAGAACTCCAAATAGATTGGACCAGAAAAGAAACACCTCCCGTCACATAATTGTCAAAACACCAAATGCACAAAATAAAGAAAGAATATTAAAAGCAGTAAGGGAAAAAGGTCAAGTAACATATAAAGGCAGACCTATCAGAATCACACCAGACTTTTCGCCAGAAACTATGAAGGCCAGAAGATCCTGGACAGATGTCATACAGACCCTAAGAGAACACAAATGCCAGCCCAGGTTACTGTATCCTGCAAAACTCTCAATTAACATAGATGGAGAAACCAAGATATTCCATGACAAAACCAAATTTACACAATATCTTTCTACAAGTCCAGCACTACAAAGGATAATAAAGGGTAAAGCCCAACATAAGGAGGCAAGCTATACCCTAGAAGCAAGAAACTAATCATTTGGCAACAAAACAAAGAGAATGAAAGCACACAAACATAACCTCACTTCCAAATATGAATATAACGGGAAGCAATAATCACTATTCCTTAATATCTCTCAATATCAATGGCCTCAACTCCCCAATAAAAAGACATAGATTAAGAAACTGGATACGCAACGAGGACCCTGCATTCTGCTGCCTACAGGAAACACACCTCAGAGACAAAGACAGACATTACCTCAGAGTGAAAGGCTGGAAAACAATTTTCCAAGCAAATGGTCAGAAGAAGCAAGCTGGAGTAGCCATTCTAATATCAAATAAAATCAATTTTCAACTAAAGGTCATCAAAAAAGATAAGGAAGGACACTTCATATTCATCAAAGGAAAAATCCACCAAGATGAACTCTCAATCCTAAATATCTATGCCCCAAATACAAGGGCACCTACATATGTAAAAGAAACCTTACTAAAGCTCAAAACACACATTGTACCTCACACAATAATAGTGGGAGATTTCAACACCCCACTCTCATCAATGGACAGATCATGGAAACAGAAATTAAACAGAGATGTAGACAGACTAAGAGAAGTCATGAGCCAAATGGACTTAACGGATATTTATAGAACATTCTATCCTAAAGCAAAAGGATATACCTTCTTCTCAGCTCCTCATGGTACTTTCTCCAAAATTGACCATATAATTGGTCAAAAAACGGGCCTCAACAGGTACAGAAAGATAGAAATAATCCCATGCGTGCTATCGGACCACCACGGCCTAAAACTGGTCTTCAATAACAATAAGGGAAGAATGCCCACATATACATGGAAATTGAACAATGCTCTACTCAATGATAACCTGGTCAAGGAAGAAATAAAGAAAGAAATTAAAAACTTTTTAGAATTTAATGAAAATGAAGGTACAACATACCCAAACTTATGGGACACAATGAAAGCTGTGCTAAGAGGAAAACTCATAGCGCTGAGTGCCTGCAGAAAGAAACAGGAAAGAGCATATGTCAGCAGCTTGACAGCACACCTAAAAGCTCTAGAACAAAAAGAAGCAAATACACCCAGGAGGAGTAGAAGGCAGGAAATAATCAAACTCAGAGCTGAAATCAACCAAGTAGAAACAAAAAGGACCATAGAAAGAATCAACAGAACCAAAAGTTGGTTCTTTGAGAAAATCAACAAGATAGATAAACCCTTAGCCAGACTAACGAGAGGACACAGAGAGTGCGTCCAAATTAACAAAATCAGAAATGAAAAGGGAGACATAACTACAGATTCAGAGGAAATTCAAAAAATCATCAGATCTTACTATAAAAACCTATATTCAACAAAACTTGAAAATGTTCAGGAAATGGACAATTTCCTAGACAAATACCAGGTATCGAAGTTAAATCAGGAACAGATAAACCAGTTAAACAACCCCATAACTCCTAAGGAAATAGAAGCAGTCATTAAAGGTCTCCCAACCAAAAAGAGCCCAGGTCCAGACGGGTTTAGTGCAGAATTCTATCAAACCTTCATAGAAGACCTTATACCAATATTATCCAAACTATTCCACAAAATTGAAACAGATGGAGCCCTACCGAATTCCTTCTATGAAGCCACAATTACTCTTATACCTAAACCACACAAAGACCCAACAAAGAAAGAGAACATCAGACCAATTTCCCTTATGAATATCGACGCAAAAATACTCAATAAAATTCTGGCAAACCGAATTCAAGAGCACATCAAAACAATCATCCACCATGATCAAGTAGGCTTCATCCCAAGCTTGCAGGGATGGTTTAATATAAGGAAAACCATCAACGTGATCCATCATATAAACAAACTGAAAGAACAGAACCACATGATCATTTCATTAGATGCTGAGAAAGCATTTGACAAAATTCAACACCCCTTCATGATAAAAGTCCTGGAAAGAATAGGTATTCAAGGCCCATACCTAAACATAGTAAAAGCCATATACAGCAAACCAGTTGCTAACATTAAACTAAATGGAGAGAAACTTGAAGCAATCCCACTAAAATCAGGGACTAGACAAGGCTGCCCACTCTCTCCCTACTTATTCAATATAGTTCTTGAAGTTCTAGCCAGAGCAATCAGACAACAAAAGGAGATCAAGGGGATACAGATCGGAAAAGAAGAGGTCAAAATATCACTATTTGCAGACGACATGATAGTATATTTAAGTGATCCCAAAAGTTCCACTAGAGAACTACTAAAGCTGATAAACAACTTCAGCAAAGTGGCTGGGTATAAAATTAACTCAAATAAATCAGTTGCCTTCCTCTATACAAAAGAGAAACAAGCCGAGAAAGAAATTAGGGAAACGACACCCTTCATAATAGACCCAAATAATATAAAGTACCTCGGTGTGACTTTAACCAAGCAAGTAAAAGATCTGTACAATAAGAACTTCAAGACACTGAGGAAAGAAATTGAAGAAGACCTCAGAAGATGGAAAGATCTCCCATGCTCATGGATTGGCAGGATTAATATAGTAAAAATGGCCATTTTACCAAAAGCAATCTACAGATTCAATGCAATCCCCATCAAAATACCAATCCAATTCTTCAAAGAGTTAGACAGAACAATTTGCAAATTCATCTGGAATAACAAAAAACCCAGGATAGCTAAAGCTATCCTCAACAATAAGAGGACTTCAGGGGGAATCACTATCCCTGAACTCAAGCAGTATTACAGAGCAATAGTGATAAAAACTGCATGGTATTGGTACAGAGACAGACAGATAGACCAATGGAATAGAATTGAAGACCCAGAAATGAACCCACACACCTATGGTCACTTGATTTTTGACAAAGGAGCCAAAACCATCCAATGGAAAAAAGATAGCATTTTCAGCAAATGGTGCTGGTTCAACTGGAGGGCAACATGTAGAAGAATGCAGATCGATCCATGCTTATCACCCTGTACAAAGCTTAAGTCCAAGTGGATCAAGGACCTCCACATCAAACCAGACACACTCAAACTAATAGAAGAAAAACTAGGGAAGCATCTGGAACACATGGGCACTGGAAAAAATTTCCTGAACAAAACACCAATGGCTTATGCTCTAAGATCAAGAATCGACAAATGGGATCTCATAAAACTGCAAAGCTTCTGTAAGGCAAAGGACACTGTGGTTAGGACAAAACGACAACCAACAGATTGGGAAAAGATCTTTACCAATCCTATAACAGATAGAGGCCTTATATCCAAAATATACAAAGAACTCAAGAAGTTAGACCGCAGGGAAACAAATAACCCTATTAAAAAATGGGGTTCAGAGCTGAACAAAGAATTCACAGCTGAGGAATGCCGAATGGCTGAGAAACACCTAAAGAAATGTTCAACATCTTTAGTCATAAGGGAAATGCAAATCAAAACAACCCTGAGATTTCACCTCACACCAGTGAGAATGGCTAAGATCAAAAACTCAGGTGACAGCAGATGCTGGCGAGGATGTGGAGAAAGAGGAAAACTCCTCCATTGTTGGTGGGATTGCAGACTGGTAAAACCATTATGGAAATCAGTCTGGAGGTTCCTCAGAAAATTGGACATTGAACTGCCTGAGGATCCAGCCATACCTCTCTTGGGCATATACCCAAAAGATGCCTCAACATATAAAAGAGACACGTGCTCCACTATGTTCATCGCAGCCTTATTTATAATAGCCAGAAACTGGAAAGAACCCAGATGCCCTTCAACAGAGGAATGGATACAGAAAATGTGGTACATCTACACAATGGAATATTACTCAGCTATCAAAAACAACGAGTTTATGAAATTCGTAGGCAAATGGTTGGAACTGGAAAATATCATCCTGAGTGAGCTAACCCACTCACAGAAAGACATACATGGTATGCACTCATTGATAAGTGGCTATTAGCCCAAATGCTTGAATTACCCTAGATCCCTAGAACAAAGGAAACTCAAGACGGATGATCAAAATGTGAATGCTTCACTCCTTCTTTAAATGAGGAAAAAGAATACCCTTGGCAGGGAAGGGAGAGGCAAAGATTAAAACAGAGACTGAAGGAACACCCATTCAGAGCCTGCCCCACAGGTGGCCCATACATATACAGCCACCCAATTAGACAAGATGGATGAAGCAAAGAAGTGCAGACCAACAGGAGCCGGATGTAGATCGCTCCTGAGAGACACAGCCAGAATACAGCAAATACAGAGGTGAATGCCAGCAGCAAACCACTGAACTGAGAATAGGTCCCCCGTTGAAGGAATCAGAGAAAGAACTGGAAGAGCTTGAAGGTGCTCGAGACCCCAAAAGTACAACAATGTCAAGCAACCAGAGCTTCCAGGGACTAAGCCACTACCTAAAGACTATACATGGACTGACCCTGGACTCTGTCCCCATAGGTATCAATGAATATCCTAGTAAGAGCACCAGTGGAAGGGGAAGCCCTGGGTCCTGCTAAGACTGAACCCCCAGTGAACTAGACTATGCGGGGAGGGTGGCAATGGGGGGAGGTTTGGGAGGGGAACACCCACAAGGAAGGGGAGGGGCGAGGGTGATGTCTGTCCGGAAACCGGGAAAGGGAATGACACTTGAAATGTATATAAGAAATACTCAAGAGAATGAAAAAAAAAATAAAATAAAAAAAAAAGAAAAGCAAAAAAAAAAAAAAAAAAAGAGATACCCATAGACATAGACATACAAGAAGCCTACAGAACTCCAAATAGATTGGACCAGAAAAGAAACACTTCCCGTCACATAATTGTCAAAACACCAAACGCACAAAATAAAGAAAGAATATTAAAAGCAGTAAGGGAAAAAGGTCAAGTAACATATAAAGGCAGACCTATCAGAATCACACCAGACTTCTCGCCAGAAACTATGAAGGCCAGAAGATCCTGGACTGATGTCATATAAACCCGAAGAGAACACAAATGCCAGCCCAGGTTACTGTATCCAGCAAAACTCTCAATTAACATTGATGGAGAAACCAAGATATTCCATGACAAAACCAAATTTACACAATATCTTTCTACAAATCCAGCACTACAAAGGATAATAAAGGGTAAAGCCCAACATAAGGAGGCAAGCTATACCCTAGAAGAAGCAAGAAACTAATCGTCTTGGCAATAAAACAAAGAGAATGAAAGCACACAAACATAACCTCACATCCAAATATGAATATAACGGGAAGCAATAATCACTATTCCTTAATATCTCTCAATATCAATGGCCTCAACTCCCCAATAAAAAGACATAGATTAAGAAACTGGATACGCAACGAGGACCCTGCATTCTGCTCCCTACAGGAAACACACCTCAGAGACAAAGACAGACACTACCTCAGAGTGAAAGGCTGGAAAACAACTTTCCAAGCAAATGGTCAGAAGAAGCAAGCTGGAGTAGCCATTCTAATATCAAATAAAATCAATTTCCAACTAAAAGTCATCAAAAAAGATAAGGAAGGACACTTCATATTCATCAAAGGAAAAATCCACCAAGATGAACTCTCAATCCTAAATATCTATGCCCCAAATACAACGGCACCTACATACGTAAAAGAAACCTTACTAAAGCTCAAAACACACATTGCACCTCACACAATAATAGTGGGAGATTTCAACACCCCACTCTCATCAATGGACAGATCATGGAAACAGAAATTAAACAGTGATGTCGACAGACTAAGAGAAGTCATGAGCCAAATGGACTTAACGGATATTTATAGAACATTCTATCCTAAAGCAAAAGGATATACCTTCTTCTCAGCTCCTCATGGTACTTTCTCCAAAATTGACCATATAATTGGTCAAAAAACGGGCCTCAACAGGTACAGAAAGATAGAAATAATCCCATGCGTGCTATCGGACCACCACGGCCTAAAACTGGTCTTCAATAACAATAAAGGAAGAATGCCCACATATACGTGGAAATTGAACAATGCTCGACTCAATGATAACCTGGTCAAGGAAGAAATAAAGAAAGAAATTAAAAACTTTTTAGAATTTAATGAAAATGAAGATACAACATACCCAAACTTATGGGACACAATGAAAGCTGTGCTAAGAGGAAAACTCATAGCGCTGAGTGCCTGCTGAAAGAAACAGGAAAGAGCATATGTCAGCAGCTTGACAGCACACCTAAAAGCTCTAGAACAAAAAGAAGCAAATACACCCAGGAGGAGAAGAAGGCAGGAAATAATCAAACTCAGAGCTGAAATCAACCAAGTAGAAACAAAAAGGACCATAGAAAGAATCAACAGAACCAAAAGTTGGTTCTTTGAGAAAATCAACAAGATAGATAAACCCTTAGCCAGACTAACGAGAGGACACAGAGAGTGCGTCCAAATTAACAAAATCAGAAATGAAAAGGGAGACATAACTACAGATTCAGAGGAAATTCAAAAAATCATCAGATCTTACTATAAAAAACCTATATTCAACAAAACTTGAAAATGTTCAGGAAATGGACAATTTCCTAGACAGATACCAGGTACCGAAGTTAAATCAGGAACAGATAAACCAGTTAAACAACCCCATAACTCCTAAGGAAATAGAAGCAGTCATTAAAGGTCTCCCAACCAAAAAGAGCCCAGGTCCAGACGGGTTTAGTGCAGAATTCTATCAAACCATCATAGAAGACCTCATACCAATATTATCCAAACTATTCCACAAAATTGAAACAGATGGAGCACTACCGAATTCCTTCTACGAAGCCACAATTACTCTTATACCTAAACCACACAAAGACACAACAAAGAAAGAGAACTTCAGACCAATTTCCCTTATGAATATCGACGCAAAAATACTCAATAAAATTCTGGCAAACCGAATCCAAGAGCACATCAAAACAATCATCCACCATGATCAAGTAGGCTTCATCCCAGGCATGCAGGGATGGTTTAATATAAGGAAAACCATCAACGTGATCCATTATATAAACAAACTGAAAGAACAGAACCACATGATCATTTCATTAGATGCTGAGAAAGCATTTGACAAAATTCAACACCCCTTCATGATAAAAGTCCTGGAAAGAATAGGAATTCAAGGCCCATACCTAAACATAGTAAAAGCCATATACAGCAAACCAGTTGCTAACATTAAACTAAATGGAGAGAAACTTGAAGCAATCCCACTAAAATCAGGGACTAGACAAGGCTGCCCACTCTCTCCCTACTTTTTCAATATAGTTCTTGAAGTTCTAGCCAGAGCAATCAGACAACAAAAGGAGATCAGGGGGTACAGATCGGAAAAGAAGAAGTCAAAATATCACTATTTGCAGATGACATGATAGTATATTTAAGTGATCCCAAAAGTTCCACCAGAGAACTACTAAAGCTGATAAACAACTTCAGCAAAGTGGCTGGGTATAAAATTAACTCAAATAAATCAGTTGCCTTCCTCTATACAAAAGAGAAACAAGCCGAGAAAGAAATTAGAGAAACGACACCCTTCATAATAGACCCAAATAATATAAAGTACCTCGGTGTGACTTTAACCAAGCAAGTAAAAGATCTGTACAATAAGAACTTCAAGACACTGAGGAAAGAAATTGAAGAAGACCTCAGAAGATGGAAAGATCTCCCATGCTCATGGATTGGCAGGATTAATATAGTAAAAATGGCCATTTTACCAAAAGCAATCTACAGATTCAATGCAATCCCCATCAAAATACCAATCCAATTCTTCAAAGAGTTAGACAGAACAATTTGCAAATTAATCTGGAATAACAAAAAACCCAGGATAGCTAAAGCTATCCTCAACAATAAAAGGACTTCAGGGGGAATCACTATCCCTGAACTCAAGCAGTATTACAGAGCAATAGTGATAAAAACTGCATGGTATTGGTACAGAGACAGACAGATAGACCAATGGAATAGAATTGAAGACCCAGAAATGAACCCACACACCTATGGTCACTTGATTTTTGACAAAGGAGCCAAAACCATCCAATGGAAAAAAGATAGCATTTTCAGCAAATGGTGATGGTTCAACTGGAGGTCAACATGTAGAAGAATGCAGATCGATCCATCCTTATCACTCTGTACAAAGCTTAAGTCCAAGTGGATCAAGGACCTCCACATCAAACCAGACACACTCAAACTAATAGAAGAAAAACTAGGGAAGCATCTGGAACACATGGTCACTGGAAAAAATTTCCTGAACAAAACACCAATGGCTTATGCTCTAAGATCAAGAATCGACAAATGGGATCTCATAAAACTGCAAAGCTTCTGTAAGGCAAAGGACACGGTGGTTAGGACAAAACGGCAACCAACAGATTGGGAAAAGATCTTTACCAATCCTACAACAGATAGAGGCCTTATATCCAAAATATACAACGAACTCAAGAAGTTAGACCACAGGGAAACAAATAACCCTATTAAAAAACGGGGTTCAGATCTAAACAAAGAATTCACAGCTGAGGAATGCCGAATGGCTGAGAAACACCTAAAGAAATGTTCAACATCTTTAGTCATAGGGGAAATGCAAATCAAAACAACCCTGAGATTTCACCTCACACCAGTGAGAATGGCTAAGATCAAAAACTCAGGTGACAGCAGATGCTGGCGAGGATGTGGAGAAAGAGGAACACTCCTCCATTGTTGGTGGGATTGCAGACTGGTAAAACCATTATGGAAATCAGTCTGGAGGTTCCTCAGAAAATTGCACATTGAACTGCCTGAGTTTCCAGCTATACCTCTCTTGGGCATATACCCAAAAGATGCCTCAACATATAAAAGAGACACGTGCTCCACTATGTTCATCGCAGCCTTATTTATAATAGCCAGAAGCTGGAAAGAACCCAGATGCCCTTCAACAGAGGAATGGATACAGAAAATGTGGTACATCTACACAATGGAATATTACTCAGCTATCAAAAACAACGAGTTTATGAAATTCGTAGGCAAATGGTTGGAACTGGAAAATATCATCCTGAGTGAGCTAACCCAATCACAGAAAGACATACATGGTATGCACTCATTGATAAGTGGCTTTTAGCCCAAATGCTTGAATTACCCTAGATCCCTAGAACAAATGAAACTCAAGACGGATGATCAAAATGTGAATGCTTCACTCCTTCTTTAAATGAGGAAAAAGAATACCCTTGGCAGGGAAGGGAGAGGCAAAGATTAAAACAGAGACTGAAGGAACACCCATTCGGAGCCTGCCCCACATGTGGCCCATACATATACAGCCACCCAATTAGACAAGATGGATGAAGCAAAGAAGTGCAGACCAACAGGAGCCGGATGTAGATCGCTCATGAGAGACACAGCCAGAATACAGCAAATACAGAGGCAAATGCCAGCAGCAAACCACTGAACTGAGAATAGGTCCCCCGTTGAAGGAATCAGAGAAAGAACTGGAAGAGCTTGAAGGGGCTCGAGACCCCAAAAGTACAACAATGTCAAGCAACCAGAGCTTCCAGGGACTAAGCCACTACCTAAATACTATACATGGACTGACCCTGGACTCTGACCCCATAGGTAGCAATGAATATCCTAGTAAGAGCACCAGTGGAAGGGGAAGCCCTGGGTCCTGCTAAGACTGAACCCCCTATGAACTAGACTATGGGGGGAGGGCGGCAATGGGGGGAGGGTTGGGAGGGAACACCCATAAGGAAAGGGAGGGGGGAGGGGGATGTTTGCCCGGAAACCGGGAAAGGGAATAACACTTGAAATGTATATAAGAAATACTCAAGTTAATAAAAAAAAAAATTAAAAAAAAAGAAGGAAAAGTCCAAGAGAACGAAGGAACGTAGTCCCAAGAAAAAGCAAGAAATGAATATTTTCACAACAAACAGAAAAGAAGATAGTCACAAAAACATGACTCCAAGTCTAACAACCAAAACCACTGGAAGCAACAATTACTGGTCCCTAATATCTCTCAACAACAATGCACTCAATTCCCCAATAAAAATACATAGAATAACACATTGGATATGTAAACAACACAGCACTTTGCTGCATATGGGAAACACACCTTAGTGATAAAGACAAACACTACCTGAGAGTAAAAGGCTGGAAAAAATTTTCAAGTACATGGTTCCAAAAACAAGCTGGAGTAGCTATTCAAATATCAAATAAAATTGACTTTCTACCAAAAATTATCATAAAGATAGGAAAGGACACTAATACTTATCAAAGGAAAAATCTACCAAGATATACTCTCAATTCTTAGAGTATATGCCCAAATGCAAGAGCATCCACATTGTTAAAGAAATGTTACTAAAGCTCAAACAACACATTGAACCTCACACAATAATAGAAGGAAGCTTCAACGCCCCACTGTACCCAATGGACAGATCATGGAAACAAAAACTAAACAGAGAATCAGTGAAACTAATAAAAGTTTTGAACCAAATGGATTTAGCAGATATCAAAAGAACATTTCTTCCTAAAACAAAAGAATATAGCTTCTTCTCAGCACCTGATGGTACCTTCTAAAAAATCGACCATGTAATTGGTCACAAAGAAACCTCAACACATGTAAGAATACTGAATCAATCCCATGTATTCTATCAGACCACCATGGACTAAATATGATCTTCAAGAAAAACAAAAACAACAGAAAGCCCACATACACATGGAAGCCGAACAACTCTCTACTCAGTGACAATGTGGTCAAAGAAGAAATAAATAAATAAATTAAAGACTTTTTAGAATTTAATGAATCACTTTTTGGTGTTTTGGCTAAGGTCAAGTGTAGAATTTAATGAACATGAACACACAATATACCCCATCTATGGGTCAAAATGAAAGCAGTGCTAAGAGGAAAATTCATATCCTTGAGTGCTTCCATAAAGAAATTGGAGAGATCAAACACGAGTAGCTTGATAGCACATCTAAAAGCTCTAGAACAAAATGAAGCAAATACATGCAAGAGAAGAAGATGGTAGGAAATAAACTCAGGGCTGAATTTAACTGAGTAGAAACAAAAAAGAACTTTACAGAGAATCAAAAAAACAAAGATCTGATTCTTTAAGTAAACCAACAAGATCGATAAACCCATAGTCAAACTATCTAGAGGACACAGAGACAGTATCCAAATTACAAAATCAAGAATGAAAAGGGAGGCATAACAACAGAAACTGAGCCAATTCAAAAAGTCATCGGATCCTTCTACAAAAGTCTACATTCATCTTGGCAACAAAACAAAGAGAAGAAAAGCACACAAACATAATCTCACATCCAAAAATGAATATAACAGGAAGCAATAATCACTATTCCTTAATATCTCTCAACATCAATGGTCTCAACTCCCCAATAAAACGAAATAGATTAACAAACTGGATATGGAATGAGGACCCTGCATTCTGCTGCCTATAGGAAACACAACTCAGAGACAAAGACAGACACTACCTCACAGTAAAAGACTGGAAAACAACTTTCCAAGAAAATGGTCCAAAGAAAAAAGCTGAAGTAGCCATTCTGAAATCGAATAAAACAGATTTTCAACCAAAAGTCATCGAAAAAGATAAGGAAGGACACTTCATATTCATCAAAGGGAAAATCGACCAAGATGAACACTCAATCCTAAATATCTATACTCCAAATACAAGGGCACCTACATACATAAAAGAAACCATACTAAAGCTCAAAACACACATTGAACCTCACACAATAATAGTAGGAGATTTCAACACCACACTCTCATCAATGAACAGATCATGGAAACAGAAATTAAACAGAGATATAGACAGACTAAGAGAAGTCATGAACCAAATGGAATTAACAGATATTTAAAGAACATTCTAACCTAAAGCAAAAGGATATACGTTCTTCTCACCACCTCATGGTACTTTCTCCAAAATTGACCACATAATTGGTCATAAAACAGGCCTCAACAGATACAGAAAGATAGAAATAATCCCATGTGTCCTGTCCTATCAGACCACCACAGGCTAAATCTAGTCTTCAATAACAACAAGGGAAGAATGCCCAAATATACATGGAAGTTGAATAATGTTCTACTCAATGATAACCTGGTCAAGGAAGAAATAAAGGAAGAAATTAAAGACTTCTTAGAATTTAATGAAAATGAAGGTACAACATACCCAAACATATGGGACACAATGAAAGCTGTGCTAAGAGGAAAACTCATAGTCTGAGTGCGTGCAGAAAGAAATAGGAGAGAACATATATCAGCAACTTGACAGCACACTAAAAAGCTATAGAACAAAAAGAAGCAAATACCCTCAGGTGGAGTAGAAAGCAGGAAATATACTCAGAGCTGAAATCAACAAAGTAGAAACAGAAAGGACCATACAAAGAATCAATAGAACAAAAAGGTGGTTCTTGGAGAAAAGCAACAACATAGATAAACCCTTAGCCAGACTAACAAGAGGACACAAAGAGTGTGTCCGAATTAACAAAATCAGAAATGAAAAGGGAGACATAACTACAGGTTCAGAGGGAATTCAAAAAATCATCAGATCTTACTATAAAAGCCTATATTCAACAAACCTTGAAAATCTGCAGGAAATGGACAATTTCCTAGACAGATACCAGGTACCGAAGTTAAATCAGGAACAGATAAACCAGTTAAACAACCCCATAACTCCTAAGGAAATAGAAGCAGTCATTAAAGGTCTCCCAACCAAAAAGAGCCCAGGTCCAGACGGGTTTAGTGCAGAATTCTATCAGATCTTCATAGAAGACCTCATACCAATATTATCCAAACTATTCCACAAAATTGAAACAGATGGAGCACTACCGAATTCCTTCTATGAAGCCACAATTACTCTTTTACCTAAACCAAACAAAGACCCAACAAAGAAAGAGAACTTCAGACCAATTTCCCTTATGAATATCGACGCAAAAATACTCAATAAAATTCTGGCAAACCGAATCTGAGAGCACATCAAAACAATCATCCATCAGGATCAAATAGGCTTCATCCCAGGCATGCAGGGATGGTTTAATATACGGAAAACCATCAACGTAATCCATTATATAAAGAAACTGAAAGAACAAAACTATGTGATCATTTCGTTAGATGCTGAGAAAGCATTTGACAAAATTCAACAACCCTTCATGATAAAAGTCCTGGAAAGAATAGGAATTCAAAGCACATACCTAAACATAGCAAAAGCATTACACAGCAAACAAGTAGCTAATATTAAACTAAATGGAGAGAAACTTGAAGCAATCCCACTAAAATCAGGGACTAGACAAGGCTGCCCACTCTCTCCCTACTTATTCAATGTAGTTCTTGAAGTTCTAGCCAGAGCAATCAGACAACAAAAGGAGATCAAGGGGATACAGATCGGAAAAGAAGAGGTCAAAATATCACTATTTGCAGATGATATGTTAGTATATTTAAGTGATAGCAAAAGTTCCACCAGAGAACTACTAAAGCTGATAAACAACTTCAGCAAAGTGGCAGGGTATAAAATTAACTCAAATAAATCAGTAGCCTTCCTCTACACAAAAGAGAAACAAGCCAAGAAAGAAATTAGGGAAACGACACCCTTCATCATAGTCCCAAATAATATAAAATACCTTGGTGTGACTTTAACCAAGCAATTAAAAGATCTGTAGAATAAAAACCTCAAGCCTCTGAAGGCAGAAATTGAAGAAGACCGCAGAAGATGGAAAGATCTCCCAAGCTCATGCATTGGCAGGATTAATATAGTAAAAATGGCCATTCTACCAAAAGCGATCTACAGATTCAATGCAATCCCCATGAAAATAACAATCCACATCTTCAGAGAGTTAGAACAATTTGCAAATTCATCTGGAATAACAAAAAACCCAGGATAGCTAAAACTATCCTCAACAATAAAAAGAACTTCTGGGGGAATCACTATCCCTGAACTCAAGCAGTATTGCATAGCAATAGTGATAAAAACTTTATGGTATTGGTACAGAGACAGACAGATAGACCAATGGAATAGAATTGAAGACGCAGAAATGAACCCATACACCTATGGTCACTTGATTTTTGACAAAGGAGCCAAAACCATCCAATGGAAAAAAGAAAGCATTTTCAGCAAATGGTGCTGCTTCTACTGGAGGTCAACGTGTAGAAGAATGCAGATCAATCCATGCTTATCACCCTGTACAAAGCTTAAGTCCAAGTGGATCAAGGACCTCCACATCAAACCAGATACACACAAAGTAATAGAAGAAAAAGTGGGGAAGCACAAGATGGGCACTGGAGAAAATTTCCTGAATGAAACACCAATGGCTTATGCTCTAAGATCAAGAATCGACAAATGGAATCTCATAAAACTGCAAAGCTTCTGTAAGGCAAAGGACACTGTGGTTAGGACAAAACGGCAACCAACTGATTGGGAAAAGATCATTACCAATCCTACAACAGATAGAGGGCTTATATCCAAAATATGCAAAGAACTCAAGAAGTTAGACCGCGGGGAGACAAATAACCCTATTAAAAAATGCACTTCAGATCTAAACAAAGAATTTACAGCTGAGGAATGCCGAATGGCTGAGAAACACCTAAAGAAATGTTCAACATCTTTAGTCATAAGGGAAATGCAAATCAAAAGAACCCTGAAATTTCACCTCACACCAGTGAGAATGGCTAAGATCAAAAACTCAGGTGACAGCAAATGCTGGTGAGGATGTGGAGAAAGAGGAACACTCCTCCATTGTTGGTGGGATTGCAGACTGGTACAACCACTCTGGAAATCAGTCTGGAGGTTCCTCAGAAAATTGGACATTGAATTTCCTGAGGATCCAGCTATACCTCTCTTGGGCATATACCCAAAAGATGCCTCAACATATAAAAAAGACACGTGCTCCACTATGTTCATAGCAGCCTTATTTATAATAGCCAGAAGCTGGAAAGAACCCAGATGCCCTTCAACAGAGGAATGGATACAGAAAATGTGGTACATCTACACAATGGACTCAGCTATCAAAAACAATGACTTTATGAAACTCATAGGCAAATAGTTCGAACTGGAAAATATCATCCTGAGTGAGGTAACCCAATCACAGAAAAATAAACATGGCATGCACTCATTGATAAGTGGCTATTAGCCCAAATGCTTGAATTGCCCTAGATGCACAGAACACATGAAACTCAAGAGGGATGACCAAAATGCGAATGCTTCACTCCTTCTTTAAAAGGGGAACAAGAATACCCTTGGCAAGGAATAGGGAGGCAAAGGTTAAAACAGAGGCAGAAGGAAGACCCATTCAGAGACTGCCCCACATGTGGCCCATACATATACAGCCACCCAATTAGATAATATGGATGAGGCCAAGAAGTACAGGTTGATAGGAACCGGATGTAGATCTCTCCTGAGAGACACAGCCAGAATACAGCAAATACATAAGCGTATGCCAGCAGCAATTCACTGAACTGAGAATGGGACCCCCGTTGAAGGAATCAGAGAAAGGACTGTAAGAGCTTGAAGGGGCTTGAGACCCCATATGAACAACAATGCCAAGCAACCAGAGCTTCCAGGGACTAAGCCACTAGCCAAAGACTATACATGGACTGACCCTGGGCTCCAACCTCATAGGTAGCAATGAATAGCCTAGTAAGAGCACATAGTGCTGAGTGCCTGCAGAAAGAAACAGGAAAGAGCATATGTCAGCAGCTTGACAGCACACCTAAAAGCTCTAGAACAAAAAGAAGCAAATACACCCAGGAGGAGTAGAAGGCAGGACATAATCAAACTCAGAGCTGAAATCAACCAAGTAGAAACAAAAAGGACCATACAAAGAATCAACAGAACCAAAAGTTGGTTCTTTGAGAAAATCAACAAGATAGATAAACCCTTAGCCAGACTAATGAGAGGACACAGAGAGTGAGTCCAAATTAACAAAATCAGAAATGAAAAGGGAGACATAACAACAGATTCATAGGAAATTCAAAAAATCATCAGATCTTACTATAAAAACCTATATTCAACAAAACTTGAAAATCTTCAGGAAATGGACAATTTCCTAGACAGATACCAGGTACCGAAGTTAAATCAGGAACAGATAAACCAGTTAAACAACCCCATAACTCCTAAGGAAATAGAAGCAGTCATTAAAGGTCTCCCAACCAAAAAGAGCCCAGGTCCAGACGGGTTTAGTGCAGAATTCTATCAGACCTTCATAGAAGACCTCATACCAATATTATCCAAACTATTCCACAAAATTGAAACAGATGGAGCACTACCGAATTCCTTCTACGAAGCCACAATTACTCTTATACTTAAACCACACAAAGACACAACAAAGAAAGAGAATTTCAGACCAATTTCCCTTATGAATATCGACGCAAAAATACTCAACAAAATTCTGGCAAACCGAATCCAAGAGCACATCAAAACAATCATCCACCATGACCAAGTAGGCTTCATCCCAGGCATGCAGGGATGGTTTAATATACGGAAAACCATCAACGTGATCCATTATATAAACAAACTGAAAGACAAAACCACATGATCATCTCATTAGACGCTGAGAAAGCATTTGACAAAATTCAACACCCCTTCATGATAAAAGTCCTGGAAAGAATAGGAATTCAAGGCCCATACCTGAACATAGTAAAAGCCATATACAGCAAACCAGTTGCTAACATTAAACTAAATGGAGAGAAACTTGAAGCAATCCCACTAAAATCAGGGACTAGACAAGGCTGCCCACTCTCTCCCTACTTATTCAATATAGTTCTTGAAGTTCTAGCCAGAGCAATCAGAAAACAAAAGGTGGTCAAGGGGATACAGATCGGAAAAGAAGAAGTCAAAATATCACTATTTGCAGATGATATGATAGTATATTTAAGTGATCCCAAAAGTTCCACCAGAGAACTACTAAAGCTGATAAACAACTTCAGCAAAGTGGCTGGGTATAAAATTAACTCAAATAAATCGGTTGCCTTCCTCTATAAAAAAGAGAAACAAGCCAAGAAAGAAATTAGGGAAACGACACCCTTCATAATAGACCCAAATAATATAAAGTACCTCGGTGTGACTTTAACAAAGCAAGTAAAAGATCTGTACAATAAGAACTTCAAGACACTGAAGAAGGAAATTGAAGAAGACCTCAGAAGATGGAAAGATCTCCCATGCTCATGGATTGGCAGGATTAATATAGTAAAAATGGCCATTTTACCAAAAGCGATCTACAGATTCAATGCAATCCCCATCAAAATACCAATCCAATTCTTCAAAGAGTTAGACAGAACAATTTGCAAATTAATCTGGAATAACAAAAAACCCAGGATAGCTAAAGCTATCCTCAACAATAAAAGGACTTCAGGGGGAATCACTATCCCTGAACTCAAGCAGTATTACAGAGCAATAGTGATAAAAACTGCATGGTATTGGTACAGAGACAGACAGATAGAACAATGGAATAGAATTGAAGACCCAGAAATGAACCCACACACCTATGGTCATTTGATTTTTGACAAAGGAGCCAAAACCATCCAATGGAAAAAAGATAGCATTTTCAGCAAATGGTGCTGGTTCAACTGGAGGTCAACATGTAGAAGAATGCAGATCGATCCATCCTTATCACCCTGTACAAAGCTTAAGTCCAAGTGGATCAAGGACCTCCGCATCAAACAAGACACACTCAAACTAATAGAAGAAAAACTAGGGAAGCATCTGGAACACATGGGCACTGGAAAAAATTTCCTAAACAAAACACCAGTGGCTTACGCTCTAAGATCAAGAATCGACAAATGGGATCTCATGAAACTGCAAAGCTTCTGTAAGGCAAAGGACACTGTGGTTAGGACAAAACGGCAACCGACAGACTGGGACAAGATCTTTACCAATCCTATAACAGATAGAGGCCTTATATCCAAAATATACAAAGAACTCAAGAAGTTAGACCGCATGGAAATAAATAACCCTATTAAAAAATGGGGTTCAGAGCTAAACAAAGAATTCACAGCTGAGGAATGCCGAATGGCTGAGAAACACCTAAAGAAATGTTCAACATCTTTAGTCATAAGGGAAATGCAAATCAAAACAACCCTGAGATTTCACCTCACACCAGTGAGAATGGCTAAGATCAAAAACTCACGGGACAACAGATGCTGGCGAGGATGTGGAGAAAGAGGAACACTCCTCCATTGTTGGTGGGATTGCATACTGGTACAACCATTCTGGAAATCAGTCTGGAGGATCCTCAGAAAATTCGACATTGAACTGCCTGAGGATCCAGCTATACCTCTCTTGGGCATATACCCAAAAGATGCCCCAACATATAAAAAAGACACGTGCTACACTATGTTCATTGCAGCCTTATTTATAATATCCAGAAGCTGGAAAGAACCCAGATGCCCTTCAACAGAGGAATGGATACAGAAAATGTGGTACATCTACACAATGGAACATTACTCAGCTATCAAAAACAACGACTTTATGAAATTTGTAGGCAAATGGTTGGAACTGGAAAATATCATCCTGAGTGAGCTAATCCAATCACAGAAAGACATACATGGTATGCACTCATTGATAAGTGGCTATTAGCCCAAATGCTTGAATTACTCTAGATGCCTGGAACAAATGAAACTCAAGACGGATGATCAAAATGTGAATGCTTCACTCCTTCTTTAAAAGGGGAACAAAAATACCCTTGGCAGGGAAGAGAGAGGCAAAGATTAAAACAGAGACTGAAGGAACACCCATTCAGAGCCTGCCCCACATGTGGCCCATACATATACAGCCACCCAATTAGACAAGATGGATTAAGCAAAGAAGTGCAGACCAACAGGAGCCGGATGTAGATCGCTCCTCGAGACACAGCCAGAATACAGCAAATACAGAGACGAATGCCAGCAGCAAACCACTGAACTGAGAATAGGACCTCCGTTGAAGGAATCAGAGAAAGAACTGGAAGAGCTTGAAGGGGCTCGAGACCCCATATGTACAACAATGCCAAGCAACCAGAGCTTCCAGGGACTAAGCCACTACCTAAAGACTATACATGGACTGACCCTGGACTCTGACCTCATAGGTAGCAATGAATATCCTAGTAAGAGCACCAGTGGAAGGGGAAGCCCTGGGTCCTGCTAAGACTGAACCCCCAGTGAACTAGACTGGTGGGGGGAGGGCGGCAATGGGGGGAGGGTTGGGAGGGGAACACCCATAAGGAAGGGGAGGGGGGAGGGGGATGTTTGCCCGGATACCGGGAAAGAGAATAACACTCGAAATGTATATAAGAAATACTCAAGTTAATAAAAAAAATAAAATAAAATGTAAAAAAAAAAATTGCACTGACTTAAAAAAAAAAAAAAAAGAGCACCAGTGGAAGCAGAATCCCTTGGTCCTGCCAAGACTGAACCCCCAGTGAATGTGATTGTCAGGGTATGGGCGATAATGGGGGGAAGATGGGGAAGGGAACACCCATATAGATGGAGAGGGGGAGGAGTTAAGGGGATGTTGGCCCGGAAACCGGGAAAGGGAATGACAATCCAAATGTAAATAAGAAATACTCAAGTTAATAAAGATAAAAAAGTCTACATTCAACCAAACTGAAAAATCTAAAAGAAATCGATGATTATTACCAAAGTTAAGTCAAGGTAAGATAAATTATATAAACAGTCCTATAACCTCTAAGGAAATAGAGCAGTCACTAAAAGACTCACAAACAAAACTGCCAAGAGCCAGATGGTTTTAGTGCAGAATGCTACCAGATCTTCAAACAAGACCTAATGCCAATACTTCTCAAATTATTCCCCAAAATGGAAACAGAAGGAATATTACCCAATTTTTTTATGAAGCCACATTTATGCTGATACCTAAACCACACAAAGAAAGAGAACCTCAGACCTTATTTTCCTTATGAATATCCATGCAAAAATATGCAATAAAATTCTCACAAACCAAATCCAAGAACACAACAAAATTATCAATCACCATGATCAAGAAGGCTTTATCACAGGAATGTTGGGATGGTTCAATATATAGAAATCCATCAACATAATTCACTATATAAGCAAACTCAAACAAAAAAAAAACCACATGATCATCTCATTAGATGCTGAAAAATCATTTGACAAAATACAACACCCCTTCATGCTAAAAGTATAAGAGAGATCAGGAATTCAAGGTCCATACCTAAACATGATAAAGCATTATACAGCAAACAATAGACAACAACAAATAAATAGAGAGAAACTGAAAGCAATCTCTTTGAAATTGATGTCAAGGCTGCCCACTCACTCACTATCTATTCAATACAGTACTTGAAGTTTTATTGAGAGCAATTAGACAACAAAAGAAGATCAAAGAGATACAAATTTGGAAGGAGGAAGTCAAGATATCACTACTTGTGGAAGACATGATAGCATACATAAGCAACCCAAACCATTCTACTAGAGAGCTCCTACCACTAATAAATAACTCCAACAAATTGGCTAGACATGAAATTAACTCAAACAAATCAGTAGCCTTTTTCTACCCAAAGGATAAATGGGCTGAGAAAGAAATTATGGAAACAACACCCTTCACAATATAACACAAAATAGTGGGGTGTGACTCTAACCAAGCATGTGAAAGATCTGTATGACAAGAACTTCAAGTCCCTGAAGAAAGAAAATGAAGAAGACCTCAGCAGATGGAAAGATCTCCTATGCTCATGGATTGGCAGGATTAATATAGTATAAAAGACCATCTTACTAAAAGCAATCTACAGATTTAATACAATCCTCATCAAAATTCCAACTCAATAGAAAGAGCAGTTAAAAAGAGCAGTTCTTAAATTCATTTGGAATAACAAATACTCAGGAAGGGGTACACCATTCTCAACAATAAAATAACTTCTGGGGGAATCACCATCCCTTACCTCAAGCTGTACTACAAAACAATAATGATTTTAAAAACACCACATGGTATTAGCACAGAGCAGTGAAGTATAACAGTGGAATAGAATTGAAGACCCAGGAATGAACCCACACATTTATGGTCACTTGATCATTGACCAAGAAGCTAAAACCATACATGGAAAAAAAGACATGGTTGAACTGGCAGTCAGCATGTAAAAGAATGCAAATCAATCCATACTTATCTCCTTATGCAAGTGGATCAAGGTCTTCCTCATTAAACCAGATACTCTGAATCTCATAGAAGAGAAAGTGGAGGAAAAGTTTTGAACACACGGGCACAGGGGGAAAATTCCTGAACAGAACACCAATGGCTCATGCTCTAATCAACAAATGAGACCTCATAAAGTTGAAAAGCTTGTGTAAGATAAAAGACACTGTCAATAGAACAAAATGGCAACCCACAGATTGGGAAAAGATATTTACCAACTCTCCATCTGTTAGAGGGCTAACATCCAAAACAAATGAAAAACCCAAGAAATTGCACTTTAAAGAACCAAATAACCCTATTAAATATGAGGTGCAGAGCTGAACAGAATTTTCAACTAAGGAATCTTGAATGACTGAGAAGCACTTAAAGAAATGTTCAGCTCTGCTCCCAAACCCCGTGGGAGAGAGACCTCACCGCTTGATCAGGTGGGCACTCCTGAGGCTGCAGAGCGGAGGAGACCACCAACACTGCCCATCCCTGCCCACATCCCTGGCCCAAGAGGAAACTGTATAAGGCCTCTGGGTTCCCGTAGGGGAGGGCCCAGGGGCGGCAGGACCCCTGCACCTGAGACACCGCCGGAACCTGAAGAAAACAGACCGGATAAACAGTTCTCTGCACCCAAATCCCGTGGGAGGGAGAGCTAAACCTTCAGAGAGGCGGACACGCCTGGGAAACCAGAAGAGACTGCACTCTGTGCACATCCAGACGCCAGAGGAAAACACCAAACGCCATCTGGAACCCTGGTGCACAGAGGCTCCCGGAAAGAGCGGCGCAGATCTTCCCGGTTGCTGCTGCCGCGGAGAGGACTTAGGCAGTACCCCACGAGCAAACTTGAGCCTTGGAAATGCAGGTAGGACCAACTTTTCCCCTGCAAGAAACCTGCCTGGTGAACTCAGGACACACAGAGGCAAAATTCCTCTAGGACCGGGCACTTCCTGTGTTTACCGGAAGTCCCACACCCGCGGATCCCGGCCCGCAGCAGCTCTCTGCTCCCAAACCCTGTGGGAGAGAGACCTCACCGCCTGATCAGGTGGGCACTCCTGAGGCTGCAGAGCGGAGGAGACCACCAACACTGGCCACCCCTGCCCACATCCCTGGCCCAAGAGGCAACTGTATAAGGCCTCTGGGCTCCCGTAGGGGAGGGCCCAGGGGCGGCAGGATCCCTGCGCCTGAGACACCGCCGGAACCTGAAGGAAACAGACCGGATAAACAGTTCTCTGCACCCAAATCCCGTGGGAGGGAGAGCTAAACCTTCAGAGAGGCAGACACGCCTGGGAAACCAGAAGAGACTGCACTCTGTGCACATCCAGACACCAGAGGAAAACACCAAACGCCATCTGGAACCCTGGTGCACGGAGGCTCCCGGAAAGAGCGGCGCAGATCTTCCTGGTTGCTGCCGCCGCGGAGAGGACTTAGGCAGTACCCCACGAGCAAACTTGAGCCTTGGAACCACAGGTAGGACCAACTTTTCCCCTGCAAGAAACCTGCCTGGTGAACTCAAGACACAGGCCCACAGGAACAGCTGAAGACCTGTACAGAGGAAAAACTACACGCCCGAAAGCAGAACACTCTGTCCCCATAACTGGCTGAAAGAAAACAGGAAAACAGGTCTACAGCACTCCTGACACACAGGCTTATAGGACAGTCTAGCCACGGTCAGAAATAGCAGAACAAAGTAACACTAGAGATAATCTGATGGCGAGAGGCAAGCGCAGGAACCCAAGCAACAGAAACCAAGACCACATGGCATCATCGGAGCCCAATTCTCCCACCAAAGCAAACATGGAATATCCAAACACACCAGAAAAGCAAGATCTAGTTTCAAAATCATATTTGATCATGATGCTGGAGGACTTCAAGAAAGACATAAAGAACTCCCTTAGAGAACAAGTAGAAGCCTACAGAGAGGAATCGCAAAAATCCCTGAAAGAATTCCAGGAAAACACAATCAAACAGTTGAAGGAATTAAAAATGGAAATAGAAGCAATCAAGAAAGAACACATGGAAACAACCCTGGACATAGAAAATCAAAAGAAAAGACAAGGAGCTGTAGATACAAGCTTCACCAACAGAATACAAGAGATGGAAGAGAGAATCTCGGGAGCAGAAGACTCCATAGAAATCATTGACTCAACTGTCAAAGATAATGTAAAGCGGAAAAAGCTACTGGTCCAAAACATACAGGAAATCCAGGACTCAATGAGAAGATCAAACCTAAGGATAATAGGTATAGAAGAGAGTGAAGACTCCCAGCTCAAAGGACCAGTAAATATCTTCAACAAAATCATAGAAGAAAACTTCCCTAATCTAAAAAAAGAGATACCCATAGGCATACAAGAAGCCTACAGAACTCCAAATAGATTGGACCAGAAAAGAAACACCTCCCGTCACATAATTGTCAAAACACCAAATGCACAAAATAAAGAAAGAATATTAAAAGCAGTAAGGGAAAAAGGTCAAGTAACATATAAAGGCAGACCTATCAGAATCACACCAGACTTTTCGCCAGAAACTATGAAGGCCAGAAGATCCTGGACAGATGTCATACAGACCCTAAGAGAACACAAATGCCAGCCCAGGTTACTGTATCCTGCAAAACTCTCAATTAACATAGATGGAGAAACCAAGATATTCCATGACAAAACCAAATTTACACAATATCTTTCTACAAATCCAGCACTACAAAGGATAATAAAGGGTAAAGCCCAACATAAGGAGGCAAGCTATACCCTAGAAGAAGCAAGAAACTAATCGTCTTGGCAACAAAACAAAGAGAATGAAAGCACACAAACATAACCTCACATCCAAATATGAATATAACAGGAAGCAATAATCACTATTCCTTAATATCTCTCAACATCAATGGCCTCAACTCCCCAATAAAAAGACATAGATTAACAAACTGGATACGCAACGAGGACCCTGCATTCTGCTGCCTACAGGAAACACACCTCAGAGACAAAGACAGACACTACCTCAGAGTGAAAGGCTGGAAAACAACTTTCCAAGCAAATGGTCAGAAGAAGCAAGCTGGAGTAGCCATTCTAATATCAAATAAAATCAATTTTCAATTAAAAGTCATCAAAAAAGATAAGGAAGGACACTTCATATTCATCAAAGGAAAAATCCACCAAGATGAACTCTCAATCCTCATCTTCTATTGGTTTATATACAAGTGTGCAATTTCTAGGCTTGAAAGTAAAATGATGCTATCTGGTGCTGGATAGAGGAGCCTTATTTTTTATTATGGCAGCTTGCTATTTTTGTAACATGGTGATTTGGTTGAACACAATAAAGTACAGTAGTAACTGATCTCCCCCTCTTCCTGGATGAGTGAGGAGATGATTAAATGTTGATGTCAGCATCCATGAGCATATTCAGATGAGCTTCTGCTTCTGTTGAAAAGGATGCTGTGTTTGATTGTGGTCCGAAGCTTTGAAGCACTACTTGGCATCTCCTTCCTTGGAGGTCTCACTGTTTTAACATAACAGATTTGATAGCTTGTTGGTAAGGTGAGGTCCAGCTTGTCTCCACTAGGTCATCTTCATGTGAATCCGGTGGTTATACGGTTTTGTTCTAGGGATATTTCATTTTTTTAATAACGGTATTAGCTGACATTCATGGAGAGACTGAACCCTTAGAAGTGTGCCACTAGTGAAAGGAAATCCTGTCTAGAGTATGTTTCTTTACAAAGCTGTGTCACACCATCCTTTGGGCCCTCTGCTGGAAAAGTAGAATCAAGTCTCAAATAATGCCTTTTAAATTGTATCCTCTAGTATTATAGATGTAGGACAGTACTGTATCATACCTCTGTGGATGTAAAATAGCTTGTACCTGCTTTATGATACGTAGTAGTGACCGTGCTTTATCAGAGCTGTTTTTAATGATGTTGCTCAGAATGTTTTCTTTCCAGATGATGATTGAGAAGCTAATTTAAAAAAAATGGTGCCAGGTACCACAAGAGTAACAGAACTGTGCTGTTTTCTCGGGTTTTGTTTTTTTTTTTTTACTTTTTTTTTTTAATGGAGTGTGCTGGATGTCTCTACAGTTTTGTTCAGATGACTGCAGAACCTGGAAAAGCTGTTGCTGCTGTTGATGCATAACACACTGCTATTATTGGTCTTTTTATATAAATATAAATATATATATACAGATATATAATTTGAATTTTTTGAAACTTTACCTGTGCTGTCAACTTTGGAAAAAAGTATCCCCGTTTACTGTGTTGAGTTGGCACTGTACAGAAATTAACAGCCATATTGGTCTAGAAATGTTGAACTTAAGTTTTTTCCATTTGTACAGGGGTAACACACTGTATTAAATATGTAAGGTCTTATATACGTGGGTTTGATTACAAAAACTAATAAAGTATTCTCTAAATTAAAAAAAAAAACAAAAAAAACAAAATCCTGGATTCTCATAGATTTCAGAATCATTTATATTTACAGATTTTAAATTACATTTATTTATTTTATGTGTACAGGAGTGGGACACAGGTATGCCATGGCAAAAGTGGTCAAATGTAGTCAGAGGACAACTTACAGGAGTCAGTTGTGTCCTTTTACAGTGTGGGTTCTGGGAATCAAGCTTAGGTCACCAGGCTCACAGGCAAGCACTTTAACCAAACGAGTCATCTCAGCACCCCACAGGTACGGTCTGTGAACTTTGTTCTTATTTCTAACTCTGCTCATTACCTAACTTTCCCCATATTCCGTTCTTCCCCGTTGCCAGTCCTCTTCTTGCACAGTTGTGCTTTCTGTTTTCATGTTCCTTCTCTTTTCCCACTCTCCTCCTCCCATGGGATCTTTTTATTCCCAGGATCTCTTTTGGACTTTCATGACTCATACACACCTAGCATCATATAGGTTTAAATCTAGATTCCTTATATGAGAGAAAACAGGAAGTATTTGCCGTTTGGGGTCTGAATTATATCCCTTAGTATATGTATTTCCAGTTATCCATTTTTCTGCAAATGGCATGATTTCATTTTTCTTTACGGGTGAAAACTTGCCTGGTGCATTTGTATTACATTTTCTTTGCCAATTATTTATTGATAGACACAGGCTAGTTCACTTCCTGCTTATTTCAAATAGTCCAGAAATAAATGTTGATGTACAAGTGAAAAAAAAAAAAGAAATGTTCAACATCCTTAGTCATCAGGGAAATACAAATTAAAATAGCCCTGAGATTCCACCTCACACTAATCAGAGTGGCTAAGATCAAACACGCACGTGACAGCAGATGCTGGTAAGGATGTGGAGAAAGAGGAACATTCCTCCATCGAGAGTTTGTTTGCAAGCTGGTAAAACTGCTTTCAATATCAATCTTGTGGTTCTTGAGAAAAATTAGAGACAGTTCTACCTGAAGACCACTACTGGGTATGCTCCAACATATATCATGAATGGATGGAACTAGAAAATATCATCCTGAGTGAGGTAACATAGACATAAAAGAAAACACATGGTATGTACTCAGTAATAAGTGGATATTAGCCTGAAACATTACAATGCCCATGGTACAACCTACAGATCATAGAGAGCTTAGTAGGCAGGGAGGCCAGGGTCTACATGCTTCAGTCCTGCATTGAAGAGGTAATAGGGTGATGGAGGGTAATAGAGTGATGGGAGATGTGAGAAGGAGAGAGAAGGGAGAGGAAGTATCAGGTATTGGAAGGGATGGGATAGAGGTACAGTGAGTCAGGAAATTGAATGAAAACATGAAGCAGTGGGGGATGAGGTAGTCACTGGATGGTCCCAGGGGAAATAAGAGACTGCCAGGACCCAACGGGGATGACTTGAGCCAAAATTTTCAGAGAAGGGGAGATAGAAACTGTAGAGGCCCCCTATTGCAGATATGCATGGCCCCCAATCAAGGGATGGAGTCACCCACCCATCTCAAAGTTTTTAACCCAGAAATGTTCCTGTTCAAAGGAAAGATGAAGGACCAAAAAAAAAAAATGGAGCAAAGACTGAAGGAAAGACCATCCAGGTACCGCCTCACCTGGGGATCCATCCACTCTGCAGACACCCAACCCAACACTATTGCCAAGAGGCACTTGCTTATAGGAACCTAGTGTGGGTGTTCCTTGGAAAATCTTGTCAGCAACTGACCAATGCAGATGTGGATGCTTGAAGCGAACCATCAGACTGAGTTCGGGGATCCTGGTGGCAGAGCTGGTAAAGGATTGGAGAAGCAGAGCGGGATTGCAATCCCTTAGAAAGAACAATGTTGATTGGCCAGACCATCCAGTGCTCCCAGGGACTAGAGCACCAATCGAGGAGTGTACAGGGGGAGGGGGTAGATCCATTGCTCCAGATATCAGGAAAACCATTTCTGACATCAATGAGAGTGTTTCTGTAAGGTTTCTGTAGAGGTTTGATGCCCAAGCATACATGGATGCTGGAGCAGTGGGGCAGGAGTGGGTGAGAGGGTAAGGGGTCACTTTCATAGAGGCAAAGGGAAGGGAAGAGAGGGCTGATGTGGGATGTGGGATTTGTGGAGGGGCAACTAGGAAGGGGAATATAATTTGTGATGTAAACAAATGGAATAATTAATTTAAAAAAATAAGATTCCTCTGCCAAGAATTCTGTTTATATCTGTAACCAATTTTTAAACTGAGTTATTTGGTTTGTTAGTGTCTAATTACTTGAGTTCTTTATATATTTTGGATACTAATCCCCTGTTGGATGCAGGGTTAATGAAGATAATTTCCCATTCTGTCGGCTGCTGTTTTGTCCTGTTGAAGATGGCCTTTGCCTTACAGAACTGTTTCAACTTTTTACATCCTATTTATTGTTGATTTTAGTGCTTTAGCTATTAGTGTTCTGCAGGAAATTGTCTCCTGTGTATATGGTTTCAAGGCTGTTCCCCAATTTTTCTTCTATCAGATTTAGTGTATCTAGTTTTATGTTGAGGTCTTTGTTCCACTTGGATTTGAATTTTGTGCATGGGAATAGATATGGATCTATTTTCATTCTTCTACATTTGAATATCATTTGAAGATACTTTTTTTCCATTGTATGGCTTTAGCCTCTTTGTCAAAAATCAAGTCTCCATAGTTGTGAGAATTTATTTCTGGGTCTTCAATTCAATTCCATTGATCAACCTGTCTATTTTCACTCCAATGTCATACAGTTTTTATTACTTTTGCTCTATTATAAAACGTGAAGTCAAGGATGGGGATACCTTCAAGAAGTTATTTTATTGTATAAGATTTTTGTAGCTATTCTGGGGTTTTTTTTTGGTTTTTGTTTTTATTTGTTTGTTTCTTCATATGAAGTTGAGTATTGCTCTCTCAAGATCTTTGAAGAATTGTGTTTAATTTTGATTGAAATTGCATGGAATCTGTATATTGGTATTGGTAAGATGTCCATTTTTTACAATAATAATCCTACTGATCCATGAGCAGGGGAGATTTTATATCTTCTGATAGTATCAATTCCATTCTTCAAACACTAGGAGTTCTTGTCATACGTGTTTTTCACTTTCTTGGATAGAATTACACTAAGATATTTTATATTTTTTGTGGCTATTATGAAGAGTGTTGTTTACATAATTTCTCTCACAGCCTGTTTATCCTTTGTATAAAGAAAGAATCATGATTTGGTTTTAATTAATTTTGTGTTCAGCCACTTTGGTGAATGCATTTCTTAGCTATAGGAGTTCTCTGGTAAAAGATTTTGAAGTCAGTTATGTTTACTCTCATATCATTTACAGGTAGTTGTATTTTGACTTCTTCCTTTCTTTTTAATTAGATATATATCTTACATTTCAAATGTTATTCCATTTCATGGTTTCCTGTCCATAACCTCCTATCCCCTCGCCCTCCCCATATGGGTATTCCCCCCATCCATCACCCTTACTGCCTCTCCCATATTCCCCTGCACTGGGGGATCCAACCTTGGCAGGACCAAGGGTTTCCCCTTCCACTAGTGCCCCAACAAGGCTATTCTCTGCTACACATGTAGTTGGAGCCCTGAGTCAGTCCATGTATAGACTTTGGGTAGTGGTTTAGTCCTTGGAAGCTCTGGTTGGATGGCATTGTTGTTCTTAGGGGATTGCAAGTCCCTTCAGCTCTTTCGATCCTTCCTCTACTTCACCTAAATAGGGTCCTGTTTTCAGTTCAATGATTTGCTGCTAGCATTGACCTCTGTTTTGGACATACTCTGTATGTATATCTCAGGAGAGATCATTATCCAGTACTTTTCAACATGTACTTTTTAGCTTCATCAATCTTATCTAGTTTTGGTGGCTTTATATATATGGGCCATATGTGGGGCAGGCTCTGAATGGCCATTCCTTGAGTCACTGCTCTAAACGTGGCTTCCATATCCTCTACTATGGATATTTTTCCCCTTTTAAGAGGAGTGAGAGTGTCTGCATTTTGGTCATCCTTCTTCTTGAGCTTCCTGTGGTCTGTGGATTGCATCTTGGGTAATTCGAGCTTTTGCACTAGTATCCATTTATCACTGAGTAAATACCAAGTATATTTTTCTGTGATTGGGTTACCTCACTCAGGATGATATTTTCTAGTTCATTCCATTTGCCTATGAATTTCAGGAAGTCATTGTTTTGATAGCTGAGTAGTATTCCATTATGTAGATGCACCACATTTTTTGAATCTATTCCTCTGTTGAAGGGCATCTGGGTTCTTTCCAGCTTCTAGGTATTATAAATAAGGCTGCTATGAACATAGTGGAGCATGTGTCTTTGCTGTATGTTGAAGCATGTTTTGGGTATATGCCAAAAAGAGGTATAGCTGGGTACTCAGGTAGTGGAATGTCCAATTTTCTGAAGAAACTCCAGACTGATTTCCAGAGTGGTTGTAACTGTCTGCAATCCCACCAACAGTGGAGGAGTGTTCCTCTTTCTCCACATCCTCGCCAACATCTGCTGTCACCTGAGTTTTTTATTTTAGTCATTCTGAATGGCGTGAGATGGAATCTCAGGGTTGTTTTGATTTGCATTTTGCTGGTGACTAAGGATGTTGAACATTTCTTCAGGTGCTTTTTGGCCATTCGATAATCCTCAGCTGAGAATGTTTTGTTTAGCTCTGTACCCCATTTTTAATAGGATTATTTGGTTCTCTGGAGTCTAACTTTTTGGGTTCTTTATATATTTTGGATATTAGCACTCAATCAGATGGAGGATTGGTAAAGATTTTTTTTCCAACCTATTGGTTGCCATTCTGTCCTAATGACAGTGTCCTTTGCCTTACAAAAGATTTCCAATTTTATGACATCCCATTTGTTGATTCTTGATCTTAGAGCATAAGCCATTGGTGTTTTGTTCAAGAAATTTTCCCCAGTGCCCATGTGTTTGAGACTCTTCCCCACTTTTTCTTCTATTTGTTTGAAAATATCTGGTTTGATGTGGAGGTCCTTGATCCACTTGATCTTAAGCTTTGTACAGGGTGATAAGAATGGATTGATTTGCATTCTTTTACATGCTGACCTCCAGTTGAACCAGCACCATTTGTTAAAAATGCTATCTTTTTTCCAATGGATCATTTTAGCTCCTTTGTCAAAGATGAAGCAACCATAGGTGTGTGGGTTCATTTGTGGGTCTTCAATTCTGTTCCACTGGTCTCTCTGCCTGTCTCTGTACCAACACCATATAGTTTTTATGACTATTGTTCTGTAATACTGTTTGAATTCAGGGATGGTGATTCCCCCAGAAGTTCTTTTATTGTTGAGTATAGTTTTCACTCTCATGGGATTTTGTTATTCCAAATGAATTTGAAAATTGCTCATTCTATCTCTATAAAGAATGGAGTAGGACTTTTGATGGGGATTTCATTGAATCTGTAGATTGGTTTTGGCAAAATGGCCATCTTTACTATATTAATCCTGCCAATCCATGAATATGGGAGATCTTTCCATCTTCTGAGATCTTCCTCAATGTCTTTCTTCAAAAACTTGAAGTTCTTGTCATACAGATTTTTCACTTCCTTGGTTAAAGTCACACCAAGATATCTTATATTATTTGGGGCTATTGTGAAGGGTGTTATTTCTCTAATTTCTTTCTCCACCTCTTCATCCTTTGAGTAGAGGAAGGCTACTGAATTTTTTTTTTCAGTTAATTTTATACACAGCCACTTTGCTGAAGGTGTTTATCAGGTTTAGTATTTCTCTGGTAGAATTTTTGTGGTCACTTAAATATATTATCATATCATCTGCAAAGAGTGATATTTTGACTTCTTCCTTTCCAATCTGTAACCCTGTGGCCTCCATTTGTTGTCTGATTAATTTGACTAGGACTTCGAGAACTATATTGTACAAGTAGGGAGA
The DNA here is from genome assembly GCF_021556685.1 of Rattus norvegicus. Taxonomy (NCBI): domain Eukaryota; kingdom Metazoa; phylum Chordata; class Mammalia; order Rodentia; family Muridae; genus Rattus; species Rattus norvegicus. Next base: position 14,195,278 of record NC_141548.1, on the reverse strand, counting down.
GAGTGGATAGCCTTGCCTAGTCCCTGGTTTTAGTGGGATTGCTTCAAGTTACTCTCCATTTAGTTTAATATTAGCTACTGGTTTTCTATATATTACTTTTACTATGTGTAGGTATGGGCCTTGAATTCCTGTTCTTTCCAGGACTTTTATCATGAAGGGGTGTTGAATTTTGTCAAATGCTTTCTCAGCATCTAATGAAATAATCATGTGGTTTTTATCTTTCAATTTGTTTATATAGTGAATTACATTGATGGGTTTCTGTATTTTAAACCATCTCTGCATACCTGGGATGAAGCCTACTTGATCATGATGGATGATTACTTTGATGTGTTCTTGGATTAGATTTGCAAGAATTTTATCAAGTATTTTTGTGTCGATATTCATAAGGGAAATTGGTCTGAAGTTCTCCTTCTCTGTTGGGTCTTTTTGGGGTTTAGGTATAAGAGTAATTGCGGCTTCATAGGAATTTGGTAGTGCTCTGTCTGCTTCAATTTTGTGGGGTAGTTTGGACAGTATTGGTATGAGGTCTTCTATGAAGGTATGATAGAATTCTGCACTGAACCCATCTGGACTTGGGCTCTTTTTGGTTGGGAGACCTTTAATGACTGCTTCTATTTCTTTAGGAATTATGAGGTTGTTTAAATGGTTTACTGTTCCTGATTTAACTTTGGTACCTGGTATCTATCTAGGAAATTGTCCATTTCCTCCAGATTTTCAAGGTTTGTTGAATATAGGCTTTTGTAGTCAGATCTGATGATTTTTTGAATTTCTTCTGATTCTGTAGTTATGTCTCCCTTTTCATTTCTGCTTTTGTTAATTTGTACACACTCTCTGTGTCCTCTCTTTAGTCTGGCTAAGGGATTATCTATCATGTTGATTTTCTCAAAGAACCAGCATTTGGTTCTGTTGATTCTTTCTATAGACCTTTTTGTTTCTACTTGGTTGATTTCAGCTCTGAGTTTGATAATTTTCTGCCTTCTAATCCTCCTGGGTGTATTTGCTTCTTTTTGTTCTAGAGCTTTTAGGTGTACTGTCAAGCTGCTGATCTATGCTCTCTCCTGTTTCTTTCTGCAGGCACTCAGAGTTATGGGTTTTCCTCTTAGCACAGCTTTAATTGTGTCCCAAAAGTTTGGGTATGCTGTGGCTTCGTTTTCATTAAATTCTAAAAAGTCTTTAATTTCTTTCTTTATTTCTTCCTTGACCATTGAGTAGAGCATTATTCAACTTCCATGTATATGTGGGCGTTCTTTCCTTTGTTATTGAAGATCAGCTTTAGCCCGTGGTGGTCTGATAGGGCACATGGGATTGTTTCTATCTTCCTGTATCTACTGAAGCCTGTTCTTTGCCTGATTATATGGTCAGTTATGGGAAAAGTACCATGAGGTGGTGAGAAGAAGGTATAACCTTTTGTTTTAGGATAGAACGTTCTATAAATATCTGTTAAGTCTATTTGGTTCATGACTTCTTTTAGTCTGTCTATATCTCTGTTTAATTTCTGTTTCCATATCTGTCCATTGTTGAAAGTGGGGTATTGAAATCTCCTACTATTATTGTGTGAGGTGCAATGTGTGATTTGAGCTTCAGTAAGGTTTCTTTTATGTATGTAGGTGCCCTTGTATTTGGGGCATAGATATTTAGGATTGAGAGTTCATCTTGGTGTATTTTTGCCTTTGATGAATATGAAGTGTCCTTCCTTATCTTTTTCGATGACTTTTGGTTGAAAATCTGTTTTATTCGATATCAGAATGGCTACTCCAGCTTTTTTCTTTGGACCATTTGCTTGGAAAGTTGTTTTCCAGCCTTTTACTGTGAGGTAGTGTCTGTCTTTGTCTCTGAGGTGTGTTTCCTGTAGGTGGCGAATGCTAGGTCCTCATTGTGTATCCAGTTTGTTAATCTGTGTGTTATTGGGAAATTGAGTCTATTGATGTTGAGAGATATTAAGGAATAGTGATTGTTGCTTCCTGTTATATTGTGTGTGAGACTATGTTTGTGTGCTTGTCTTCTTTTTGTTTTGTTGCAAAATGATTAATTTCTTGCTTTTTCTAGGGTGTAGCTTGCCTCCTCGTGTTGGCCTTTACCATTATTATCCTTTTTAGGGCTGGATTTGTAGAAAGATATTGTGTAAATTTGGTTTTGTCATGGAATATCCTAGTTTCTCCATCTATGTTAATGGAGAGTTTTGCTGGATACAGTAACCTGGGATGGTATTTGTGTTCTCTTAGGGTCTGTATGACATCTGTCCAGGATCTTCTGGCTTTCATAGTCTCTGGTGAGAAATCTGGTGCAATTCTGATAGGTCTGCCTTTATATGTTACTTGACCTTTTTCCTTACTGCTTTTAATATTTTTTTCTTTGTTTTATGCATTTGGTGTTTTGACTATTATTTGACGGGAAGAGTTCCTTTTCTGGTCCAATCTATTTGGAGTTGTGTAGGCTTCTTGTGTGTTTATGGGCATCTCTTTCCTTAGGTTAGGGAAGTTTTCTTCTATGATTTTGTTGAAGATATTTACTGGTCCTTTGAGCTGTGAGTCTTCACTCTCTTCTATACCTATTATCCTTAGGTTTGATCTTCTCATTGAGTCCTGGATTTCCTGTATGTTTTGGGCCAGGAGCTTTTTTCCATTTTCCATTATCATTGACAGTTGTGTCAATGATTTCTATGGAATCTTCTGCTCCTAAGATTCTGTCTTCTATCTCTTGTATTCTATTGGCGATGCTTATATCTACGGCTCCTTGTGTCTTCCTTTGGTTTTCTATATCCAGGGTTGTCTCCCTTTGTGCTTTCTTTATTGCTTCTATTTCCATTTTTAATTCCTTCACTTGTTTGATTGTGTTTTTCTGTAATTCTTTCAGGGATTTTTGTGTTTCCTCTCTATAGGCTTCTACTTGTCTATTTGTGTTTTCCTGCATTTCTATAAAGGAGTTCTTTATGTCTTTCTTGAAGTCCTCCATCATCATGATCAAATGTGATTTTAAATCTAGATCTTGCTTTTCTGGTGTGTTTGGATATTCAGTGTTTGCTTTGGGTGGAGAACTGGGCTCTGATGAGGCCATGTAGTCTTGGTTTCTGTTGCTTGGGTTCCTGCGCTTACCTTTCACCATCAGGTTGTCTCTGGTGTTACCTTGTTCTGCTATTTCTGACAGTGGCTAGACTGTCCTATAGGACTGTGTGTCAGGAGTGCTGTAGACCTGTTTTCCTGTTTTCTTTCAGCCAGTTGTGGGAACAGAGTGTTCTGCTTTCAGGCGTATAGTAGTTCCTGTCTGCTGGTCTTCAGGTGTTCCTGTGGGTGTGTGTCCTGGGTCCACCAGGTAGGTCACTTGGAGCAGAAACGTTGGTCTTACCTCTGGTCTCGGGCCTGAAGTCGCTCCTCGGGGCTAGGTTTCAGCTCTCCATGAGGGCAGCAACCAGAAAGTCCTGCCCCTCCTTCTCTCAGGTCCCTGTGCACAGGGGGCCCTGATGGTGCTAGGCGCTTTCCTCTAGAGTCAGAAATGTGGGCAGAGAGTAGTCTCCTCTGGCTTCCCAGGTGTGTCTGCCCCTCTGAAGGTCTAGCTCTCCCTCCCACAGGATTTGGGTGGAGGGAGCTGTTTGACCGGGTTCCTTCAGATCTGAGCGCAGTCTGGACTGTAGGGCCCTCTTGTTTTGTTGAAAATATTTTCTTGACCTTTGAGCTAGGAATCTTTTCTGTCTTATATTTCTATTGTTCTTGAGTTTGATATTCTTATAATGCTCCATATTTTCTAAGTGTTTTGCATCAGGAACTTTATAGTTTTAACATTTATTTGATCAGTTTATCAATTTCTTCTATTGTATTTTTTATACCTGAGATTCTCATTTCCATCTCTTGTATTCTATTGCTGATGCTTGCATCTGCAGTACCTGTTCTCTTCCCTATGTTTTCCATCTCCAGGATTCACTCAATTTGTGTTTTTTTTTTAATTGTTTCTTTTTCCATTTTCTGGTCTTAAACACGTTCATTCATTTCCTTCACCTGTATGGTTGTATTTTCCTGCATTTCTTTAAGGGATCTATTTGTTTCCTCTTTAAAGACCTCTATCATCTTATAAGATTAAACTTAATGTCATTTTCTTGTGTTTCATTTCCTTTGTACCTTGGTTCCATATTGCCCTGGCTTTTATTGTGTTCTCATGCTGGCCTTTAGCCATTTCATTGTCCCTGGTGCCACCAGGTCTCCAGAATGCAGCCAGAGTTTTGTGCCAGAAAATAGGTTGAAAGGAACAGGGTACAATTTGCCTTGCTGGCTGAGCCTTAAGGGAACTGGGTATGCAAGGGTCCTCGGGTAGAATCCTACCTGGTTGTCTCTGGTACTGGTAAGCCTCTGGGAATGCAGGCAGAACTCTGAGCCAGAAAATTGAGCTCAGAGACAGGGTGCAACTTACCTCTGTTGGTTGTACCCTAGAGGCACTCAGATAAGCAGGATTTGGGATTTGAGGGTTCTCACCTGGATGTCCCTGGTGCTGGCAGACCTCCAGGAATATCTGGTTGGAAGACTTTTAATAGCATCTTCCTTTTTACTAAAGGCTGTGAATTTGTTTAAATTAGTAAATGGTACTTATCCAGATAATTCTCCATTTCTTTTAGATTTTCCAGTGTGTCTGTGGAATGTACACCTTTTATTTTCTAATTTTGTTGATTTAGATATTCTTTCACCATCGTTCAGTTAATTTGGATAAAGGTTTGTCCATCATATTGATTTTCTCAAAGAACTCTTTGTTTCATTGATTCTTTGTAATGTTCTCTCTGTTACTATTTCACTTATTTCAGCCCCAAGGTTGATATGTTTTGCCATCTACTCCTTTTGGTTTAAAACTTTCAGGTGTGCTGTTAAATTGCTAAAGAAAATTTCTCCAGTTTTTTTAACATGGAAAATTGCAGAAGCAGGAAGGTCAGTCTGAATTTGTACTTTTCTCACTTAACTTATGACCAAGTAGCTACTCTCTATATACCTCTCCTGAAAATAGGTCTTACAGCCTTATTCCCAGGGGCATTGCCCACTATCCAAAGATATACAAAGAAGCCAAGAAAAATCTGGGATAGTTTATACCTATTACCTTCCTGTGTTAGTCAATGACATGTAGACTAATGTTATTATGCCCTATGTAAAGACTATACTAATATTATTTAAATGGTGATTTTGTACCCCTATATTTGGTTGCAAACCTCATTCTAAAGATCTTCTGTCTCAGAGGCTAATGTAACTGACTCCTAAGAGGCTCTGCCAGCACATGACAAATACAGAGGAGAATGCTTGCAGCCAACCATTGATCTGAGAGTGGGATCCCCAATGGAGGAGCTAAAGAAAGGATTGAAGGAGCTGAAGGAGTTTGCAACCCCATAAGAACAACAATACCAACCAACCAGAACTCCCAGGGACTAAACCACCATCCAAAGAGTATGAATGGACAGACCCATGGCTCCAGCTGCATATGTAGCAGAGGATGGCCTTGTTGGGCACCAGTAGGAGGAGAAGCCCTTGGTCCTGCCAAGGCTGGACTCTCCAGTGTAGGGGAATGCTAGGGCAGTGATGGGTGGATATGGGAACTCCCCCATAGAAGCACGGGAGAAGGGTGATTGGATAGGGGGATTTGCAGAGGGGAAACCAGGAAGGCAGATAACACTTGAAATGTAAATTTTAAAATATCTAATAAAAAACCTCCTGTCTCAATGTTGTATAAATATTTCTTCCAATTATTCCTTGATTAGTCAATAAAGCTAGTTCAAAATAAAGCTCAGCCAGTAACTGTACAGAGGAGAATAGAGCTGGACTCCCTTCCAGTCAGGGAAGGAGAAAGGAGAGAGAGAGGAAGTGGAGATCAGCCAAGGGACAGAGTCAAGGAGACACCATGAGAAAACAGTTGGAGCCCAGAGAATCATGTCACTGTTAAAATGCAAGTAGTATGAGGATTCTGACTGGGAGGTAGCCAGATTAGCCTAGAGGATTGAAATAGAGTGATTAGAGGATTGAAATATAGTGATACTTCTTATTTGTGGTGCCTTTAAAGCTTCTTAAATAAACATAGTAGTCCAGTCTTAATTGTTTGGGAGCTGGTTGGGTTAAGAGAGAAACTGAAACACTTATCAAAATGCCACTAATATTTGGTGAAATATTTGGCAAAAACTTATACTCTCCATGGGTACAGAAGAGTTTTGTAGTTCTCCTTTTCTTCTAACCTTTCCTGTGAGCATGCATTTCTTGGCATCAGCAACATTGTCTGAGTTTAGTGGCTGTATGTATATGGGCTAGATCCCAAGGTGATGCAGTCAGTGAATGGACATTCCTTCAGTGCACATTTTGTTTCCATATCTCCTCCTATGAATATTTCCCCCTTTTAAGAAGGACTGAAGCGTCTGATCTTTGGTCATCCTTCTTCTTGAGCTTCATGTGGTATGCGGATTGTATCTAGGGTAATCCTAGCTTTTGGGTGAATATTCACTTATCACTGAGTGCATACCATGTGTGTTTTTCTGTGACTGTGTTACCTAACTCAGGATGATACTTTCTAGTTCCATCCATTTGCCTATGAAATTCATGAAGTCATTGTTTTTGATAGCTGAGTAGTTCACCATTCTGTAGATGTACCACATTTTCTGTATCCATTTCTCTGTTGATTGATATCTGGGTTCTTTCCAGCTTCAAGCTATTATAAATAATGCTGCTATGAAGATAGTGGAGCATGTGTCTTTGTTGTATATTGGAGAATCATTTGTATGTATGCCCAGGAGTGGTATAGCTGGGTCCTCAGGTAGTACTGTGTCCAATTTACTGAAGAACCTCCAGAAAGATTACCAGAGTGGTTGTACAAACTTTCAAACCCACCAACAATGGAGGAGTGTTCCTCAATCTTGACAGCCTCATCTGCAGCTGTTGTCATCTGATATAATCTCAGACATTCTGAATATTGTGAGGGGGAATCTCAAGGTTGTTTTGATTTGCATTTCCCTGATGACTAAGGATGTTGAACACTTTGTTATGTACTTCTAAGCCTTTCTATATTCCTCAGCTGACAATTCTTTGTTTAGCTCTGGACCCCATTTTTAATATGGTTATTTGATTCTCTAATAAAGTTCTTTTTTCCCATCTTTGTTAAATTGGGTATTTCTTATTTACATTTCAATTCTTATCACCCTTCCCAGTTTCCAGGCAAACATCCCTTAAACCCCTCCTCATCCCTATCCTCCTCCCATTAAAGCCCTCCTTGCAACAATCCATTTCACTGGGGGTTCAGTCATGGCAGGACCCAGGGCTTCCCCTTCCACTGGTGCCCTTACTACGCTATTCATTGATACCTATGAGGTTGGAGTCCAGGGTCAGGCCATGTATAGTCTTTGGGTAGTGGCTTAGTCCCTGGAAACTCTGGTTGCTTGGCATTGTTGTTCATATGGGGTCTCGAGCCCCTTCAAGCTCTTCTAGTCCTTTCTCTGATTCCTTCAAAGGGGGGTCCCATTCTCAGTTCAGTGGTTTGCTGCTGGCATTCGCCTATGTATTTCCTGTATTCTGGCTGTGTCTCTCAGGAGAGATCTACATCTGGTTCCTACCAGCCTGCACTTCTTTGCTTCATCCATCTTATCTAGTGTGGGGCAGACTCTGAATGGGTATTCCTTCAGCCTCTGTTCCCTATTTGCATCCCTATTCCCTGCCAAGGGTATTCTTGTTCCCCTTTTAAAGAAGGGGTGAAGCATTCACATTTTAGTCATCATTCTTGAGTTTCACATGTTCTGAACATCTAGGGTAATTTGAGCATTTGGGATAATATCCACTTAGCAATGAGTACATACCATGTGTGTTTTTCTGTAATTGGGTTACAACACTCAGGATATTTTCCAGTTCCATCCATTTGCCTATGAGTTTCATAAAGTCATTGTTTTTGATAGCAGAGTAGTATCCCATTGTGTAGATGTACTACATTTGCTGTATCCATTTCTCTGTTGAAGAGCATCTGGGTTCTTTCCAGCTTCTGATTATTATGAATAAGTTTCTTATGAACATAGTGGAGCATGTGTCTTTGGTATATGTTGGAGGATCTTTTGGGTATATGCCCAAGACAGGTATAGCTAGGTCCTCAGGTAGTTCAATGTCCAATTTTCTGAGGAACCTCCAGACTGATTTCCAGAATGGTTGTACCAGTCTGCAATCCCACTAACAATGGAGGAGTGTTCCTCTTTCTCCACATTCTCATCAGCATCTGCTGTCAGCAGAGAATTTGATCTTAGCCATTCTGACTAGTGTGAGGTTGAATCTCTGGGTTGTTTTTATTTGCATTTCCCTTATGACTAAAGATGTTGAACATTTCTTTAGGTGTTTCTCAGCCATTCGGCATTCCTCATTTTTGTTTACCTCTGAACCCCATTTTTAATAGGGTTATTTGTCTCCCTGCGGTCTAACTTCTTGAGTTCTTTATATATTTTGGATATGAGCCCTCTATCAGTTGTAGGATTGGTAAAGATCTTTTCCCAATCTGCTGGTTGCCAATTTGTCCTAACCACAGTGTCCTTTGCCTTACAGAAGCTTTGTAGTTTTATGAGAACCCATTTGTCAATTCTTGATCTTAGAGCATAAGCCATTGGTGTTTTGTTCAGGACGTTTTGTCCAGTGCCCATGTGTTCGAGCTTCTTCCCCATTTTCTCTTCTAATAGTTTGAGTATATCTGGTATGATATGGAGATCCTTGATCAACTTGGACTTAAGCTTTGTAAAAGGTGATAAGAGTGGATCAATCTGCATTCTTCTACATGTTGACCTCCAGTTGAACCTGCACCATTTGCTGAAAATGCTATCTTTTTTCCATTGATGGTTTTGGCTCCTTTGTCAAAAATCAAGTGACCATAGGTGTATGGGTTCATTTCTGAGTCTTCAATTCTATTCTACTTGTCTATCTGCCTGTCTCTGTACCAATATCATACAGTTTTTATCACTATTGCTCTGTAATACTGCTTGAGGTCAGGGATAGTGATTTCCCCAGAAGTCCTTTTATTGTTGAGGATAGGTTTAGCTATCCTGGGTTTTTTGTTATTCCAGATGAATTTGCAAATTGTTCTGTCTAACTCTTTGAAGAATTGGATTGGTATTTTGATGGGACTGCATTGAATCTGTAGATCGCTTTTGGTAAAATGGCCATTTTTACTATATTAATCCTGCCAATGCATGAGCATGGGAGATCTTCCCATCTTCTGAGGTCTTCTTCAGTTTCTTTCTTCAGAGGCTTGAAGTTCTTATCATACAGATCTTTCACTTGCTTGGTTAAAGTCACACTGAGGAATTTTATATTATTTGGGACTATTATGAAGGGTGTTGTTTCCCTAATTTCTTTCTTGGCTTGTTTCACTTTTGTGTAGAGGAAGGCTACTGATTTATTTGAGTCAATTTTATACCCAGCCACTTTGCTGAAGGTGTTTATCAGGTTTAGAAGTTCTCTGGTGGTTACGGCCTCTGGGTTCCCGTAGAGGAGGGCCCAGGAGCAGCAGGTCTGCTGCGTCTGAGACACTGCCGGAACCTGAAGGGACAGACCAGATAAACAGTTCTCTGCACCCAAATCCCGTGGGAGGGAGAGCTAAACCTTCAGAGAGGCAGACACGCCTGGGAAACCAGAAGAGACTGCACTCTGTACACATCTCTGATGCCAGAGGAAAACACCAAATGCCATCTGGAACCCTGGTCCACTGAAGCTCCTGGAAAGGGCGGCGCAGATCTTCCTGGTTGCTGCCACCGCAGAGAGCTCATAAGCAACACCCCACGAGCAAACTTGAGCCTCGGGACCACAGGTAAGAACAACTTTTCTGCTGCAAGAGACCTGCCTGGTGAACTCAGAACACAGAGGCAAAATTCCTCTAGGACCGGGCACTTCCTGTGTTTACCAGGAGTCCCAAACCCGCGGATCCCGGCCCGCAGCAGCTCTCTGCTCCCAAACCCCATGGGAGAGAGACCTCACTGCATGGTCGGGTGGGCACTCCTGAGGTTGCAGAGCGGAAGAGACCACCAACACTGCCCACCCCTGCCCACATCCCCGGCCCAAGAGGAAACTGTATACGGCCTCTGGGATCCCGTAGAGGAGGGCCCAAGAGCAGCAGGACCGCTGCGCCTGAGACACCGCCATAACCTGAAGAGAGCTACCAGATATACAGTTCTCTGCACCCAAAACCAGTGGGAGGGAGAGCTAAACCTTCAGAGAGGCAGACACGCCTGGGAAACAAGAAGAGACTGCACTCTGCACACATCTCTGACGCCAGAGGAAAACACCAAACGCCATCTGGAACCCTGGTGCACTGAAGCTCCCGGAAAGGGCGGCGCAGATCTTCCTGGTTTCTGCCGCCGCAGAGAGCTTGTAGGCAGCACCCCACGAGCAAACTTGAGCCTCGGGACCACAGGTAAGACCAACTTTTCTGCTGCAAGTGACCTGCCTGGTAAACTCAAGACACAGGCCCACAGGAACAACTGAAGACCTGTAGAGAGGAAAAACTACACGCCCAAAAGCAGAACACTCTGTCCCCATAACTGGCTGAAAGAAAACAGGAAAACAGGTCTACAGGACTCCTGACACACAGGCTTATAGGACAGTCTAGCCACTGTCAGAAATAGCAGAACAAAGTAACACTAGAGATAATCTGATGGCGAGAGGCACGCACAGGAACCCAAGCAACAGAAACCAAGACTACATGGCATCATCTGAGCCCAATTCTCCCACCAAAGCAAACACGGAATATCCAAACACACCAGAAAAGCAAGATCTAGTTTCAAAAATATATTTGATCATGATGCTGGAGGACTTCAAGAAAGACGTGAAGAACTCCCTTAGAGAAACACAGGAAAACATTAATAAACAAGTAGAAGCCTACAGAGAGGAATCGAAAATCCCTGAAAGAATTCCAGGAAAACATAAATAAACAAGTAGAAGCCCATAGAGAGGAGTCACAAAAATCCCTGAAAGAATTCCAGGAAAACACAATCAAACAGTTGAAGGAATTAAAAATGGAAATAGAAGCAATCAAGAAAGAACACATGGAAACAGCCCTGGATATAGAAAACCAAAAGAAGAGACAAGGAGCTGTAGATACGAGCTTCACCAACAGAATACAAGAGATGGAAGAGAGAATCTCAGGAGCAGAAGAAACAGCCCTGGATATAGAAAACCAAAAGAAGAGACAAGGAGCTGTAGATACGAGCTTCACCAACAGAATACAAGAGATGGAAGAGAGAATCTCAGGAGCAGAAGATTCCATAGAAATCATTGACTCAACTGTCAAAGATAATGTAAAGCGGAAAAAGCTACTGGTCCAAAACATACAGGAAATACAGGACTCAATGAGAAGATCAAACTTAAGGATAATAGGTATAGAAGCGAGTGAAGACTCCCAGCTCAAAGGACCAGTAAATATCTTCAACGAAATCATAGAAGAAAACTTCCATTACCTAAAAAAATAGATACCCATAGGCATACAAGATGCCTACAGAACTCCAAATAGATTGGACCAGAAAAGAAACACCTCCCGTCACATAATAGTCAAAACACCAAACGCACAAAATAAAGAAAGAATATTAAAAGCAGTAAGGGAAAAAGGTCAAGTAACATATAAAGGCAGAGACCGGATAAACAGTTCTCTGCACCCAAATCCCGTGGGAGGGAGAGCTAAACCTTCAGAGAGGCAGACAAGCCTGGGAAACCAGAAGAGACTGCTCCCTGCACACACATCTCGGACGCCAGAGGAAAAAGCCAAAGACCATCTGGAACCCTGGTGCACTGAAGCTCCCGGAAGGGGCGGCACAGGTCTCCCTGGTTGCTGCCGCTGCAGAGAGCCCCTGGGCAGCACCCCACGAGCGAACCTGAGCCTCGGGACCACAGGTAAGACCAAATTTTCTGCTGCAAGAAAGCTGCCTGGTGAGCTTGGGACACGGAAGCAGAATTTCTCTAGGAGGCACGGTCTGTGTTTACCGGAAGTCCCACATCCGCGGATCCCGGCCCGCAGCAGCTCTCTGCTCCCAGACCCGGTGAGAGAGAGACCCAACCGCCTGGTCAGGTGGGCACTCCTGAGGCTGCAGAGCGGAAGAGACCACCAACACTGCTCACCCCTGCCCACATCCCTGGCCCAAGAGGAAACTGTATAAGGCCTCTGGGCTCCCGTGGGGGAGGGCCCAGGAGCGGCAGGACTTCTGCGCCTGAGACACCGCCGGAACCTGAAAGAAACAGACCGGATAAACAGTTCTCTGCACCCAAATCCCGTGGGAGGGAGAGCTAAACCTTCAGAGAGGCAGACAAGCCTGGGAAACCAGAAGAGACTGCTCCCTGCACACACATCTCAGACGCCAGAGGAAAAAGCCAAAGACCATCTGGAACCCTGGTGCACTGAAGCTCCCGGAAGGGGCGGCACAGGTCTTCCTGGTTGCTGCCGCTGCAGAGAGCCCCTGGGCAGCACCCCACGAGCGAACCTGAGCCTCGGGACCACAGGTAAGACCAAATTTTCTGCTGCAAGAAAGCTGCCTGGTGAACTCAAGACACAGGCCCACAGGAACAGCTGAAGACCTGTAGAGAGGAAAAACTACACGCCGGAAAGCAGAACACACTGTCCCCATAACTGACTGAAAGAGAGGAAAACAGGTCTACAGCACTCCTGACACACAGGCTTATAGGTCAGTCTAGCCACTGTCAGAAATAGCAGAACAAAGTAACACTAGAGATAATCTGATGGCGAGAGGCAAGCGCAGGAACCCAAGCAACAGAAACCAAGACTGCATGCCATCATCGGAGCCCAATTCTCCCGCCAAAACAAACATGGAATATCCAAACACACCAGAAAAGCAAGATCTAGTTTCAAAATCATATTTGATCATGATGCTGGAGGACTTCAAGAAAGACATGAACACACTTAGGGAAACACAGGAAATCATTAATAAACAAGTAGAGGCCTACAGAGAGGAATGGCAAAAATCCCTGAAAGAATTCCAGGAAAACACAATCAAACAGATGAAGGAATTAAAAATGGAAATAGAAGCAATCAAGAAAGAACACATGGAAACAACCCTGGATATAGAAAACCAAAAGAAAAGACAAGGAGCTGTAGATGCAAGCTTCACCAACAGAATACAAGAGATGGAAGAGAGAATCTCAGGAGCAGAAGATTCCATAGAAATCATTGACTCAACTGTCAAAGATAATGTAAAGCGGAAAAAGCTACTGGTCCAAAACATACAGGAAATCCGGGACTCAATGAGAAGATCAAACCTAAGGATAATAGGTATAGAAGAGAGTGAAGACTCCCAGCTCAAAGGACCAGTAAATATCTTCAACAAAATCATAGAAGAAAACTTCCCTAACCTAAAAAAAGAGATACCCATAGGCATACAAGAAGCCTACAGAACTCCAAATAGATTGGACCAGAAAAGAAACACCTCCCGTCACATAATTGTCAAAACACCAAACGCACAAAATAAAGAAAGAATATTAAAAGCAGTAAGGGAAAAAGGTCAAGTAACATATAAAGGCAGACCTATCAGAATCACACCAGACTTCTCGCCAGAAACTATGAAGGCCAGAAGATCCTGGACTGATGTCATACAGACCCTAAGAGAACACAAATGCCAGCCCAGGTTACTGTATCCAGCAAAACTCTCAATTAACATTGATGGAGAAACCAAGATATTCCATGACAAAACCAAATTTACACAATATCTTTCTACAAATCCAGCACTACAAAGGATAATAAATGGTAAAGCCCAACATAAGGAGGCAAGCTATACCCTAGAAGAAGCAAGAAACTAATCGTCTTGGCAACAAAACAAAGAGAATGAAAGCACACAAACATAACCTCACCTCCAAATATGAATATAAAGGGAAACAATAATCACTATTCCTTAATATCTCTCAATATCAATGGCCTCAACTCCCCAATAAAAAGACATAGATTAACAAACTGGATACGCAATGAGGACCCTGCATTCTGCTGCCTACAGGAAACACACCTCAGAGACAAAGACAGACATTACCTCAGAGTGAAAGGCTGGAAAACAACTTTAAAGCAAATAGTCAGAAGAAGCAAGCTGGAGTAGCCATTCTAATATCAAATAAAATCAATTTCCAACTAAAAGTCATCAAAAAAGATAAGGAAGGACACTTCATATTCATCAAAGGAAAAATCCACCAAGATGAACTCTCAATCCTAAATATCTATGCCCCAAATACAAGGGCACCTACATATGTAAAAGAAACCTTACTAAAGCTCAAAACACACATTGCACCTCACACAATAATAGTGGGAGATTTCAACACCCCACTCTCATCAATGGACAGATCATGGAAACAGAAATTAAACAGTGATGTCGACAGACTAAGAGAAGTCATGAGCCAAATGGACTTAACGGATATTTATAGAACATTCTATCCTAAAGCAAAAGGATATACCTTCTTCTCAGCTCCTCATGGTACTTTCTCCAAAATTGACCATATAATTGGTCAAAAAACGGGCCTCAACAGGTACAGAAAGATAGAAATAATCCCATGCGTGCTATCGGACCACCATGGCCTAAAACTGGTCTTCAATAACAATAAGGGAAGAATGCCCACATATACGTGGAAATTGAACAATGCTCTCCTCAATGATAACCTGGTCAAGGAAGAAATAAAGAAAGAAATTAAAAACTTTTTAGAATTTAATGAAAATGAAGATACAACATACTCAAACTTATGGGACACAATGAAAGCTGTGCTAAGAGGAAAACTCATAGCGCTGAGTGCCTGCAGAAAGAAACAGGAAAGAGCATATGTCAGCAGCTTGACAGCACACCTAAAAGCTCTAGAACAAAAAGAAGCAAATGCACCCAGGAGGAGCAGAAGGCAGGAAATAATCAAACTCAGAGCTGAAATCAACCAAGTAGAAACAAAAAGGACCATAGAAAGAATCAACAGAACCAAAAGTTGGTTTTTGAGAAAATCAACAAGATAGATAAACCCTTAGCCAGACTAACAAGAGGACACAGAGAGTGCGTCCAAATTAACAAAATCAGAAATGAAAAGGGAGACATAACTACAGATTCGGAGGAAATTCAAAAAATCATCAGATCTTACTATAAAAGCCTATATTCAACAAAACTTGAAAATCTACAGGAAATGGACAATTTCCTAGACAAATACCAGGTATCGAAGTTAAATCAGGAACAGATAAACCAGTTAAACAACCCCATAACTCCTAAGGAAATAGAAGCAGTCATTAAAGGTCTCCCAA
Source organism: Rattus norvegicus (assembly GCF_021556685.1). NCBI lineage: Eukaryota > Metazoa > Chordata > Mammalia > Rodentia > Muridae > Rattus > Rattus norvegicus. Next base: position 14,180,053 of record NC_141548.1, on the reverse strand, counting down.
CCAAAAAGAGTCCAGGTCCAGATGGGTTTAGTGCAGAATTCTATCAAACCTTCATAGAAGACCTCATACCAATACTATCCAAACTATTCCACAAAATTGAAACAGATGGAGCACTACCGAATTCCTTCTACGAAGCCACAATTACTCTTATACCTAAACCACACAAAGACACAACAAAGAAAGAGAACTTCAGACCAATTTCCCTTATGAATATCGACGCAAAAATACTCAATAAAATTCTGGCAAACCGAATTCAAGAGCACATCAAAACAATCATCCACCATGATCAAGTAGGCTTCATCCCAGGCATGCAGGGATGGTTTAATATACGGAAAACCATCAACGTGATCCATTATATAAACAAACTGAAAGAACAGAACCACATGATCATTTCATTAGATGCTGAGAAAGCATTTGACAAAATTCAACACCCCTTCATGATAAAAGTCCTGGAAAGAATAGGAATTCAAGGCCCATACCTAAACATAGTAAAAGCCATATACAGCAAACCAGTTGCTAACATTAAACTAAATGGAGAGAAACTTGAAGCAATCCCACTAAAATCAGGGACTAGACAAGGCTGCCCACTCTCTCCCTACTTATTCAATATAGTTCTTGAAGTTCTAGCCAGAGCAATCAGACAACAAAAGGAGATCAAAGGGATACAGATCGGACAAGAAGAGGTCAAAATATCACTATTTGCAGATGATATGATAGTATATTTAAGTGATCCCAAAAGTTCCACCAGAGAACTACTAAAGCTGATAAACAACTTCAGCAAAGTGGCTGGGTATAAAATTAACTCAAATAAATCAGTTGCCTTCCTCTATACAAAAGAGAAACAAGCCGAGATAGAAATTAGGGAAACGACACCCTTCATAATAGACCCAAATAATATAAAGTACCTCGGTGTGACTTTAACCAAGCAAGTAAAAGATCTGTACAATAAGAACTTCAAGACACTGAAGAAAGAAATTGAAGAAGACCTCAGAAGATGGAAAGATCTCCCATGCTCATGGATTGGCAGGATTAATATAGTAAAAATGGCCATTTTACCAAAAGCAATCTACAGATTCAATGCAATCCCCATCAAAATACCAATCCAATTCTTCAAAGAGTTAGACAGAACAATTTGCAAATTCATCTGGAATAACAAAAAACCCAGGATAGCTAAAGCTATCCTCAACAATAAAAGGACTTCAGGGGGAATCACTATCCCTGAACTCAAGCAGTATTACAGAGCAATAGTGATAAAAACTGCATGGTATTGGTACAGAGACAGACAGATAGACCAATGGAATAGAATTGAAGACCCAGAAATGAACCCACACACCTTTGGTCACTTGATTTTTGACAAAGGAGCCAAAACCATCCAATGGAAAAAAGATAGCATTTTCAGCAAATGGTGCTGGTTCAACTGGAGGGCAACATGTAGAAGAATGCAGATCCATCCATGCTTATCACCCTGTACAAAGCTTAAGTCGAAGTGGATCAAGGACCTCCACATCAAACCAGACACACTCAAACTAATAGAAGAAAAACTAGGGAAGCATCTGGAACACATGGGCACTGGAAAAAATTTCCTGAACAAAACACCAATGGCTTATGCTCTAAGATCAAGAATTGACAAATGGGATCTCATAAAACTGCAAAGCTTCTGTAAGGCAAAGGACACTGTGGTTAGGACAAAACGGCAACCAACAGATTGGGAAAAGATCTTTACCAACCCTACAACAGATAGAGGCCTTATATCCAAAATATACAAAGAACTCAAGAAGTTAGACCGCAGGGAAACAAATAACCCTATTAAAAAATGGGGTTCAGAGCTAAACAAAGAATTCACAGCTGAGGAATGCCGAATGGCTGAGAAACACCTAAAGAAATGTTCAACATCTTTAGTCATAAGGGAAATGCAAATCAAAACAACCCTGAGATTTCACCTCACACCAGTGAGAATGGCTAAGATCAAAAACTCAGGTGACAGCAGATGCTGGCGAGGATGTGGAGAAAGAGGAACACTCCTCCATTGTTGGTGGGATTGCAGACTGGTAAAACCATTCTGGAAATCAGTCTGGAGGTTCCTCAGAAAATTGGACATTGAACTGCCTGAGGATCCAGCTATACCTCTCTTGGGCATATACCCAAAAGATGCCTCAACATATAAAAGAGACACGTGCTCCACTATGTTCATCGCAGCCTTATTTATAATAGCCAGAAAATGGAAAGAACCCAGATGCCCTTCAACAGAGGAATGGATACAGAAAATGTGGTACATCTACACAATGGAATACTACTCAGCTATCAAAAACAACGAGTTTATGAAATTCGTAGGCAAATGGTTGGAACTGGAAAATATCATCCTGAGTGAACTAACCCAATCACAGAAAGACATACATGGTATGCACTCATTGATAAGTGGCTATTAGCCCAAATGCTTGAATTACCCTAGATCCCTAGAACAAACGAAACTCAAGACGGATGATCAAAATGTGAATGCTTCACTCCTTCTTTAAATGAGGAAAAAGAATACCCTTGGCAGGGAAGGGAGAGGCAAAGATTAAAACAGAGACTGAAGGAACACCCATTCAGAGCCTGTCCCACATTTGGCCCATACATATACAGCCACCCAATTGGACTAGATGGATGAAGCAAAGAAGTGCAGACCGACAGGAGCCGGATGTAGATCGCTCCTGAGAGACACAGCCAGAATACAGCAAATACAGAGGCGAATGCCAGCAGCAAACCACTGAACTGAGAATAGGTCCCCTATTGAAGGAATCAGAGAAAGAACTGGAAGAGCTTGAAGGGGCTCGAGACCCCAAAAGTACAACAATGCCAAGCAACCAGAGCTTCCAGGGACTAAGCCACTACCTAAAGACTATACATGGACTGACCCTGGACTCTGACCCCATAGGTAGCAATGAATATCCTAGTAAGAGCACCAGTGGAAGGGGAAGCCCTGGGTCCTGCTAAGACTGAACCCCCAGTGAACTAGTCTATGGGGGGAGGGCGGCAATGGTGGGAGGGTTGGGAGGGGAACACCCATAAGGAAGGGGAGGGGGGAGGGGGATGTTTGCCCGGAAACCGGGAAAGGGAATAACACTCGAAATGTATATAAGAAATACTCAAGTTAATAAAAAAAAAAAATCCAAACATTTAGGAATTCCTATCAAGTAGTTACATGGAAGAAAACATTATTTAATTAGAGGAAGGTGGACCCCTCCTTTAGGTAAAGACAGCCTGAGTGGATACAGGACTACTATGGAGCCATTGCCCTACACAGGGACATATGAATGAAGAAGGTGATAGATGGGTTAATATTGATGGAAAGAGAGTACTATATTATTCTTTAAATTTAATAGAACACTTGTCCAGATCATGTCCCCATGCTTGCCTATTATCCAAAGTCAATCTTTCCTATCTTTAAAAAGACAATTACATGAATTTTGTTTAAGTGAGAGTAAAAGACTAAAGATTCCTTACAGCTGGTTGTCCTATTGTTACCCGAGAGATGATATTTAGAGATTGAGGTAAATGAGGTTTATGACCACCATCTGTCACCAGTCCGATTCTCAGGATAATTTATTTCCTGTCTTGCTTTCTGTTCTGAACTTCATGTATACTGTTAAACTTTTTCGTGGTTATTGTTTGAGTGTACCCTGGCAAGGGGCCAAAAAAATTAGCTTCTGTTCAAGCATTGTATATAACCACAAAGCAGATCTCAAAATCTCAACAGATTCAAACCAAAAAAAAAACAAAAAACAAAAAAAACAAAAAACATATAAAGGCAGACTTATCAGAATCACACCAGACTTTTTGCCAGAAACTATGAAAGCCAGAAGATCCTGGACAGATGTCGTACAGACCCTAAGAGAACACAAATGCCAGCCCAGGTTACTGTATCCTGCAAAACTCTCAATTAACATAGATGGAGAAACCAAGATATTCCATGACAAAACCAAATTTACACAATATCTTTCTACAAATCCAGCACTACAAAGGATAATAAATGGTAAAGCCCAACATAAGGAGGCAAGCTATACCCTAGAAGAAGCAAGAAACTAATCATCTTGGCAACAAAACAAAGAGAATGAAAGCACACAAACATAACCTCATATCCAAATATGAATATAACAGGAAGCAATAATCACTATTCCTTAATATCTCTCAACATCAATGGCCTCAACTCCCCAATAAAAAGACATAGATTAACAAACTGGATACGCAACAAGGACCCTGCATTCTGCTGCCTACAGGAAACACACCTTAGAGACAAAGACAGCCACTATCTCAGAGTGAAAGGCTGGAAAACAACTTTCCAAGCAAATGGTCAGAAGAAGCAAGCTGGAGTAGCCATTCTAATATCAACTAAATCAATTTTCAAATAAAAGTCATAAAAAGAGATAAAGAAGGACACTTCATATTCATCAAAGGAAAAATCCACAAAGATGAACTCTCAATCCTAAACATCTATGCCCCAAATACAAGGGCACCTACATACATAAAAGAAACCTTACTAAAGCTCAAATCACACAATGCATCTCACACAATAATAGTAGGAGATTTCAACACCCCACTCTCATCAATGGACAGATCATGGAAACAGAAATTAAACAGAGACATAGACAGACTAAAAGAAGTCATGAGCCAAATGGACTTAACAGATATTTATAGAACATTCTATCCTAAAGCAAAAGAATATACCTTCTTCTCAGGTCCTCAAGGTACTTTCTCCAAAATAGACCATATAATTGGTCAAAAAACGGGCCTCAACAGGTACAGAAAGATAGAAATAATCCCATGCGTGCTATCAGACCACCATGGCCTAAAACTGGTCTTCAATAACAATAAGGGAAGAATGCCCACATATACGTGGAAATTGAACAATGCTCTACTCAATGATAACCTGGTCAAGGAAGAAATAAAGAAAGAAATTAAAGACTTCTTAGAATTTAATGAAAATGAAGGTACAACATACCCAAACTTATGGGACACATGAAAGCTCTGCTAAGAGGAAAACTCATAGCGCTGAGTGCGTGCAGAAAGAAACAGGAAAGAGCATATGTCAGCAGCTTCACAGCACACCTAAAAGCTCGAGAACAAAAAGAAGCAAATACACCCAGGAGGAGTAGAAGGCAGGAAATAATCAAACTCAGAGCTGAAATCAACCAAGTAGAAACAAAAAGGACCATAGAAAGAATCAACAAAACCAAAAGTTGGTTCTTTGAGAAAATCAACAAGATAGATAAACCCTTAGCCAGACTAATGAGAGGACACACAGAGTGCGTCCAAATAAACAAAATCAGAAATGAAAAGGGAGACATAACTACAGATGCAGAGGAAATTCAAAAAATCATCAGATCTTACTATAAAAGCCTATATTCAACAAACCTTGAAAATCTGCAGGAAATGGACAATTTCCTAGACAGATACCAGGTACCGAAGTTAAATCAGGAACAGATAAACCAGTTAAACAACCCCATAACTCCTAAGGAAATAGAAGCAGTCATTAAAGGTCTCCCAACCAAAAAGAGCCCAGGTCCAGACGGGTTTAGTGCAGAATTCTATCAGACCTTCATAGAAGACCTCATACCAATATTATCCAAACTATTCCACAAAATTGAAACAGATGAAGCACTACCGAATTCCTTCTATGAAGCCACAATTACTCTTTTACCTAAACCACACAAAAACCCAACAAAGAAAGAGAACTTCAAACCAATTTCCCTTATGAATATCGACGCAAAAATACTCAATAAAATTCTGGCAAACCGAATCCAAGAGCACATCAAAACAATCATCCACCATGATTAAAGTAGGCTTCATCCCAGGCATGCAGGGATAGTTTAATATATGGAAAACCATCAACGTGATCCACTATATAAACAAACTGAAAGAAAACCACATCATCATTTCATTAGATGCTCACAAAGCATTTGACAAAAATCAACAGGCCTTCATGATAAAAGTCCTGGAACGAATAGGAATTCAAGGCCCATACCTAAACATAGTAAAAGCCATATACAGCAAACCAGTTCCTAACATTAAACTAAATGGAGAGAAACTTGAAGCAATCCCACAAAAATCAGGGACTAGACAAGGCTGCCCACTCTCTCCCTACTTATTCAATATAGTTCTTGAAGTTCTAGCCAGAGCAATCAGACAACAAAAGGAGGTCAAGTGGATACAGATCGGAAAAGAAGATGTCAAAATATCACTATTTGCAGATGATATGTTAGTATATTTAAGTGATACCAAAAGTTCCACCAGAGAACTACTAAAGCTGATAAACAACTTCAGCAAAGTGGCTGGGTATAAAATTAACTCAAATAAATCAGTAGCCTTCCTCTACACAAAAGAGAAACAAGCCGAGAAAGAAATTAGGGAAACGACACCCTTCATAATAGACCAAAATAATATAAAGTACCTCGGTGTGACTTTAACCAAGCAAGTAAAAGATTTGTACAATAAGAACTTCAAGGGGTTGGGGATTTAGCTCAGCAGTAGAGCACTTGCCTAGGAGGCGCAAGGCCCTGGGTTCGGTCCCCAGCTCCGGAAAAAAAAAAAAAAAAAAAAAAAAAAAAAAAAGAACTTCAAGACTCTGAAGAAAGAAATTTAAGAAGACCTCAGAAGGTGGAAAGATCTCCCATGCTCATGGATTGGCAGGATTAATATAGTAAAAATGGCCATTTTTCCAAAAGCAATCTACAGATTGAATGCAATCCCCATAAAATACCAATCCAATTCTTCAAAGAGTTAGACAGAACAACTTGCAAATTCACCTGGAATAACAAAAAACCCAGGATAGCTAAAACTATCCTCAACAATAAAAGGACTTCAGGGGGAATCACTATCCCTGAACTCAAGCAGTATTACAGAGCAATAGTGATAAAAAACTGCATGGTATTGGTACAGAGACAGACAGATAGACCAATGGAACAGAATTGAAGACCCAGAAATGAACCCACACACCTATGGTCACTTGATTTTTGACAAAGGAGCCAAAACCATCCAATGGAAAAAAGATAGCAATTTCAGCAAATGGTGCAGGTTCAACTGGAGGTCAACGTGTAGAAGAATGCAGATCGATCCATTCCTATCGCCCTGTACAAAGCTTAAATCCAAGTGGATCAAGGACCTCCACATCAAACCAGATACACTCAAACTAATAGAAGAAAAACTAGGGCAGCCTCTTGAACACATGGGCACTGGAAACAATTTCCTGAACAAAACACCAATGGCTTATGCTCTAAGATCAAGAATCGACAAATGGGATCTCATAAAACTGCAAAGCTTCTGTAAGGCAAAGGACACTGTGGTTAGGACAAAACGGCAACCAACAGATTGGGAAAAGATCTTTACCAATCCTACAACAGATAGAGGCCTTATATCCAAAATATACAAAGAACTCAAGAAGTTAGACCACAGGGAGACAAATAACCCTATTAAAAAATGGAGTTCAGAGCTAAACAAAGAATTCACAGCTGAGGAATGTCGAATGGCTCAGAAACACCTGAAGAAATGTTCAACATCTTTAGTCATAAGGGAAATGCAAATCAAAACGACCCTGAGATTTCACCTCACACCAGTGAGAATGGCTAAGATCAAAGACTCAGGTGACAGCAGATGCCGGCGAGGATGCGGAGAAAGAGGAACACTCCTCCATTGTTGGTGGGATTGCAAACTGGTACAACCATTCTGGAAATCAGTCTGGAGGTTCCTCAGAAAATTGTACATTGAACTGCCTGAGGATCCAGCTATACCACCCTTGGGCATATACCCACAAGATGCCCCAACTTATAAAAAAGACACGTGCTCCACTATGTTCATCACAGCCTTATTTATAATAGCCAGAAGCTGGAAAGAACCCAGATGCCCTTCAACAGAGGAATGGATACAGAAAATGTAGTACCTCTACACAATGGAATGTTACTCAGCTATCAAAAACAATGACTTTATGAAATTCGTAGGCAACTGGTTGGAACTTTATCATCCTGAGTGAGCTAACCCAATCACAGAAAAACACACATGGTATGCACTCATTGATAAGTGGCTATTAGCCCAAATGCTTGAATTAACCTAGATGCCTAGAACAAATGAAACTCAAGACGGATGATCAAAATGTGAATGCTTCACTCCTTCTTTATAGGGGAACAAGAATACCCTTGGCAGGGAATAGAGAGGCAAAGATTAAAACAGACACAGAAGGAACACCCATTCACAGCCTGCCCCACCTGTGGCCCGTACATATACAGCCATCCAATTAGACAAGATGGATGAAGCAAAGAAGTGTAGGCCGACAGGGGCCGAATGTAGATCGCTCCTGAGAGACACAGCCAGAATACAGCAAATACAGAGGCGAATGCCAGCAGCAAACCACTGAACTGAGAATAGGACCTCCGTTGAAGGAATCAGAGAAAGAACTGGAAGAGCTTGAAGGGGCTCGAGACCCCATATGTACAACAATGCCAAGCAACCAGAGCTTCCAGGGACTAAGCCACTACCTAAAGACTATACATGGACTGACCCTGGACTCTGACCTCATAGGTAGCAATGAATATCCTAGTAAGAGCACCAGTGGAAGGGGAAGCCCTGGGTCCTGCTAAGACTGAACCCCCAGTGAACTAGATTGTTGGGGGGAGGGTGGCAATGGGGGGAGGATGGGGAGGGGAACACCGATAAAGAAGGGGAGGGGGAGGGGGATGTTTGCCTGGAAACCGGGAAAGGGACTAACACTCGAAATGTATATAAGAAATACTCAAGTTAATAAAAAAAAAAAGAAGTTCTCTGGTGGAACTTTTGGGATCACTTAAGTATACAATCATATCGTCTGCAAATAGTGATATTTTGACTTCTTCCTTTCCAATCTATATCCCTTTGAACTCCTTTTGTTGTCTGATTGCTCTGACTAGAACTTAAAGAACTATATTGAATAAGTAGGGAGAGAGTGGGCAGCCTTATCTAGTCCCTGATTTTAGTGGGATTGCTCCAAGTTTCTCTCCATTTAGTTTAATATTAGCTACTCGTTTGCTGTACATGGCCTTTATTATGTTTAGGTATGTGCCTTGAATTCCTATTCTTTCCAGGACTTTTATCATGAAGGGTTGTTGAATTTTGTCAAATGCTTTCTCAGCATGTAATGAAATGATCATGTGTTTTTTACCTTACAGTTTGTTTATATACTGTATTACATTGATGGTTTTCTGTATATTAAACCATCCCTGAATACCTGGGATGAAGCCTATATGATCATGATGGATGATTGTTTTGATATGTTCTTGGATTCAGTTTGCAAGAATTTTTTTTTCTTTTTTCTGTTTTTTATTTTATTTTATTTTTTTATTAACTTGAGTATTTCTTATATACATTTCGAGTGTTATTCCCTTTCTCGGTTTCCGGCAAACATCCCCTTCCCCCCTCCCCTTCCTTATGGATGTTCCCCTCCCAACCCTCCCCCCATTGCCGCCCTCCCCCCAACAATCTAGTTCACTGGGGGTTCAGTCTTAGCAGGACCCAGGGCTTCCCCTTCCACTGGTGCTCTTACTAGGATATTCATTGCTACCTATGAGGTCAGAGTCCAGGGTCAGTCCATGTATAGTCTTTAGGTAGTGGCTTAGTCCCTGGAAGCTCTGGTTGCTTGGCATTGTTGTACATATGGGGTCTCGAGCCCCTTCAAGCTCTTCCAGTTCTTTCTCTGATTCCTTCAACGGAGGTCCTATTCTCAGTTCAGTGGTTTGCTGCTGGCATTCGCCTCTGTATTTGCTGTATTCTGGCTGTGTCTCTCAGGAGCGATCTACATCCGGCTCCTGTCAGTCTGCACTTCTTTGCTTCATCCATCTTGTCTAATTGGGTGGCTGTATATGTATGGGCCACATATGGGGCAGGCTCTGTATGGGTGTTCCTTCAGTCTCTGTTTTAATCTTTGCCTCTCTCTTCCCTGCCAAAGGTATTCTTGTTCCCCTTTTAAAGAAGGAGTGAAGCATACACATTTTGATCATCCGTCTTGAGTTTCATTTGTTCTAGGCATCTAGGGTAATTCAAGCATTTGGGCTAATAGCCACTTGTCAATGAGTGCATACCATGTATGTCTTTCTGTGATTGGGTTAGCTCACTCAGGATGATATTTTCCAGGTCCAACCATTTTTTAAATAATTTTTTTGTTCTTTTTTTTTTTCCGGAGCTGGGGACCGAACCCAGGGCCTTGCGCTTCCTAGGCAAGCGCTCTACCACTGAGCTAAATCCCCAACCCCCTTTTAAATAATTTTTTTGTTCTTTTTTTTTTTTTTTTTAGTTTGCAAGAATTTTATTGAGTATTTTTGCATCAATATTCATAAGGGAAATTGGTCTGAAGTTCTCTTTCTTTGTTGGTTCTTTGTGTGGTTTAGGTATAAGAGTAATTGTGGCTTCATAGTAGGAATTCGGTATCGCTCCATCTATTTCCATTTGATGAAATAGTTTGGATAGTATTGGTATGAGGTCTTCTATGAAGGTCTGATAGAATTCTGCACTGAACCCGTCTGGACTTGGGCTCTTTTTGGTTGGGAGACCATTAATGAATGCTATTTCGTTAGGAGTTATGGGGTTTTTTAAATGGTTTATCTGTTCCTGATTTAACTTTGGTACCTTGTATCTATCTAGGAAATTGTCCATTTCCTGCAGATTTTCAAGGTTTGTTGAATATAGGCTTTTGTAGTAGGATCTGATGATTTTTTGAATTTCCCCTGATTCTGTAGTTATGTCTCCCTTTTCATTTCTGATTTTTGTTTATTTGGACGCACTCTCTGTGTCCTCTCATTATTCTGGCTAAGGGTTTATCTATCTTGTTGATTTTCTCAAAGAACCAACTTTTGGTTTTGTTGATTCTTTCTATGGTCCTTTTTGTTTCTACTTGGTTGATTTCAGCTCTGAGTTTGATTATTTCCTGCCTTCTACTCCTCCTGGGTGTATTTGCTTCTTTTTGTTCTAGAGCTTTTAGGTGTGCTGTTAAGCTGCTGACATATGCTCTTTCCTGTTTCTTTCTGCAGGCACTCAGAGCTATGAGTTTTCCTCTTAGCACAGCTTTCATTGTGTCCCATAAGTTTGGGTGTGTTGTACCTTCATTTTCATTAAATTCTAAGAAGTCTTTAATTTCTTTCTTTATTTCTTCCTTGACCAGGTTATGACTGAGTAGAGCATTGTTCAACTTCCATGTATATGTGGGCGTTCTTCCCTTATTGTTATTGAAGACCAGCTTTAGCCCATGGTGGTCTGATAGGATGCATGGGAGTATTTCTATCTTTCTGTATCTGTTGAGGCCTGTTTTATGACCAATTATATGGTCAATTTTAGAGAACATACCATGAGGTGGTCAGAAGAAGGTATACCCTTTTGTTTTAGGATAGAATGTTCTATAAATATCTGTTAAGTCCATTTGGTTCATGACTTCTCTTAGTCTGTCTATGTCTCTGTTTAATTTCTGTTTCCATGATCTGTCCATTGATGAGAGTGGGGTGTTGCAATCTCCTCTTACTATTTTGTGAGGTGCAATGTGTGCTTTGAGCTTTAGTAAGGTTTCTTTTATGTATGTATGTGCCCTTGTATTTGGAGCATAGATATTTAGGATTGAGAGTTCATCTTTTTGGATTTTTCCTTTGATGAATATAAAGTGTCCTTCCTTATCTTTTTTGATGACTTTTGGTTAAAAGTTGATTTTATTCGATATTAGAATGGCAACTCCAGCTTGCTTATTCAGACCATATGCTTAGAAAGTTGTTTTCCAGCCTTTTATTCTGAGGTAGTGTCTGTCTTTGTCTGTGGGGTGTGTTTCCTGTAGGCAGCAAAATGTTGGGTCCTCACTGCATTTCCAGTTTGTTAATCTGTGTGTTTTTATTGGGAAATTTAGTCTATTGATGTTGAGAGACATTAAGGAATAGTAATTCTTGCTTCCTGTTTTATTCGTGTTTGGATATGAGATTATGTTTGTGTGCTTCTCTTCTCTTTGTTTAGTTAAAAATGATTACTCTCTTGCTTTTTCTAGGGTGTAGCTTGCCTCCTTGCATTGGACTTTACCATTTATTACCTTCGTAGGGCTGGATTTGTAGAAAGATATTGTGTAAATTTGATTTTGTCATGGAATATCTTGGTTTCTCCATCTATGTTAATTGAGAGTTTTGCTGGATACAGTAACTTGGGCTGGCATTTGTGTTCTCTCAGGTTCTATATGACATCTGCCCAGAATCTTCTGGCTTTCATAGTCTCTGCTGAGAAATCTGGTGTGATTCTTATAGGTCTGCCTTTGTAAGTTACTTGACATTTTTCTCTTATTGCTTTTAATGTTCTTTCTTTGTTGTGTACATTTGTTGTTTTGACTATTATGTGACAGAAGAAGTTTCTTTTCTGGTCCAATCTATTTGGAGTTCTGTAGGCTTCTTGTATGTTTTTGGGCATCTCTTTCTTTAGGTTAGGGAAGTTTTCTTCTATGATTTTGTTGAAGATATTTACTGGTCCTTTGAGCTGTGAGTCTTCACTCTCTTCTATACCTATTATCCTTAGGTTTGATCTTCTCATTGTGTCCTGGATTTCCTGTATGTTTTGGGCCAGTAGCTTTTTGTGTTTTACATTATCTTTGGCAGTTGTGTCGATGATTTTTGTGGAATCTTCAACTCCTGAGATTCTCTCTTCTATCTCTTGTATTCTGTTGGTGATGCTCATATCTATGGCACCTTTTCTCCTCCTTTGGTGTTCTATATCCAGGGTTGTCTCCCTTTGTGCTATCTTTATTGTTTCTATTTCTGTTTTCAATTAGTTCACCTGTTTGGTTGTGTTTTCCTGTAATTCTTTCAGGTAATTTCGTGTTTCCTCTCTATCAGCTTCTGCTTCTCTATTTGTGTTTTCCTGCATTTCTCTAAGGGAGTTCTTTATGTCTTTCTTGAAGTCCTCTATCATCATGATCAAATGTGATTTTAAATCTAGATTTTGCTTTTCTGGTGTGTTTGGATATTCAGTGTTTGCTTTGGTGGGAGAATTGGGCTCTGATGATGCCATGTAGTCTTGGTTTCCACTGCTTGAGTTCCTGCACTTGACTCTTGCCATCACGTTGTCTCTGGTGTTACCTCGTTCTTCTATTTCTGACAGTGGTTAGACCATCCTATGGGCCTGTGTGTCTGGAGTGCTGTAGACCTGTTTTCCTGTTTTCTTTCATCCAGTTATGGGAACAGAGAGTTGTGCTTTGGCGTGTAGTTGTTCCTGTCTACTGGTCTTGAGGTGTTCATGTGGGCATGTGTCCTGAGTCCACCAGGGAGGTCACTTGGAGCAGAAAAGTTGGTCTTACCTCTGGTCTCGGGCCTGAGGTAGCTCCCCGGGGCTCAGTTTAAGCTCTCTGTGAGGGCAGCAACCAGAAGGGCCTGCCCCATCTTCTCTCAGGTCCCTGTGCACAGGGGGCCCAGATGGAGCTAGATGTTTTACTCTAGAGTCAGAAATGTGGGCAGAGAATAGTCTCCTCTGGCTTTCCAGGCATGTCTGCCCCTCCAAAGGTCTAGCTCTCCCTCACATGGTATTTGGGTTCAGGGAAATGTTTGACTGGGTCCCTTCAGATCCAGGCAGAGTTTGGACCACAGCGTTCCTGCAGATTGAGTGCCCCTATCTTCCTGTTCCCATAGGCCCTATACAGTTTCCTCTTGAGCCAGGGATGTGGGCAACAGTGAGCAGTACTAGCAGTCTCTCCTGCCCTGCAGTCTCAGCAGTACCCACTTGTCTGGGCGATGAGCTCTCTCTCCCATGCGTTTTGGGAGCAGGGAGCTGTGGGCGGGATCAGCAAGGTCAATAAAGTTCTTTAAATGCCACATTTTGTGAGTTTCTGAAGTTTCTGAAAACCATCTATTTATAGCATATCTGAATAAGAAAGCATTGCCTATCTCCAGCTACCTATTGTTCAATCCAGGATGTATATTTCTGTGATAATCTAGACTGGTATCTATCAAGACCTTTAGTTTGATTAACTGATTATTGTCTTGCATTACTTAATTATCCTTAACAGTTTATAACAACAGCTATTTAAAGAACTAGGACTGGGACTAGCAGCAGGTCCCCTGTGGTCCAGGCACTGCCCAGACCTGAAGGGACCTGGTCAACAGTTCTCTGCACACAAATCCCATGGGAGGGAGAACTAAACTTTCAGAGGGACAGACACGCCTCGGAAGCCAGAAGAGACTACACTCTGCCCACATTTCTGACTCCAGAGGAAAACACCAAATGCCATCTGGGACCCCGGTGCATGGGGTCCCCCGGAAAAGGTGGCGCAGGCCCTCCTGGTTGCTGCCCTCATGGAGAGCTCAAAAGCAGAACCCCACGAGCAACTTGAGCCTCGGGACCACAGGTAAGACCAACTTTTCTGCTCCAAGTGACCTCCCTGGTGGACTCAGGACACAGGCCCACAGGAACAGCTGAAGACCAGTAGATAGGAAAGACTACACGCCTGAAAGCAGAACACTCTGTTCCCGTAACTGGCTGAAAAAAAAAAAACAGGAAAACAGGTCTACAACACTCCTGACACACAGGCCTATAGGATGGTCTAGCCACTGTCAGAAATAGCAGAACAAGGTAACACCAGAAACAACCTGATGGAGAGAGGCAAGCACAGGAACCCAAGCAACAGAAACCAAGACTACATGGCATCATCAGAGCCTAATTCTCCCACCAAAGCAAACACTGAATATCCAAACACACCAGAAAAACAAGATCTAGATTTAAAATCACATTTGATCATGATGATGGAGGACTTCAAGAAAAACATAAAGAACTCCCTTAGATAAACACAGGAAAGCATAAACAAGTAGAAGCCTATAGAGAGGAATCACAAAAATCCCTGAAATGATTCCAGGAAAACACAATCAAACAGGTGAAGGAATTAAAAATGGAAATAGAAGCAATCAAGAAAGAACACATGGAAACAACCCTGGATATAGAAAACCAAAGGAAGAGACAAGGAGCAGTAGATACAAGCATTGCCAACAGAATACAAGAGATAGAAGAGAGAATCTCAGGAGTTGAAGATTCCATAGAAATCATCAACACAACGGTCAAAATTAATGGAAAATGGAAAAAGCTACTGGTCCAAAATATACAGGAAATCCAGGACTCAATGAGAAGATCAAACCTAAGAAGAATAGAGCATAGAAGATTGGAGCATAAGAGAAATTCCTCTCATCACATAATAGGCAAAACACCAAATGCACTAAACAAAGAATGAATATTAAAAAGCAGTAAGGAGAAAAGGTCAGGTAATATATAAAGGTAGACCTATCAGAATTACAGAGGACTTCTCTATAGAGATTATAGAATCTAGAAGATCCTGGGCAGATATCATAAAGACCCCAAGAGAATACAAATGCCAGTCCAGGCTACTATATCCAGCAAAAGTCTCAATTAACATAGATGCAGAAACCTAGATATTCCATGATAAAACCAAATTTACACAATACTTTTCCACAAATCCAGCCCTACAAAGGATAATAGATGGAAAATTCCAACACAAGAAGGGAAAGTACACCCTAGAAAAAGCAAGAAAGTAATCTAGTTTCAACTAACCCAAAGGAAGATAGCCAAACAAACATAACTCCACCTCTAACAACAAAAATAACAGGAAACAACAATCACTGGACCCTAGTATATCTCAACATCAATGGACTCAATTCCCCAATAAAATGACATAGAATAAAAAACTGGATAAATAAAGAGAACCCAGCATTTTGCTGCATACAAGAAATACACCTCAGTGACAAAGACAGACACTATCTTAGAGTAAAAGGCTAGAAAACAATTTTCCTAGCAAATGGTCTCAAGAAACAAGCTGGAGTAGTCATGCTAATATCGAATAAAATCAACTTTCAACCAAAAGTTATCAAAAAAGATAACGAAGTACACTTCATATTCAACAAATGAAAAATCCACCAAAATAAACTCTCAATTCTGAATATCTATGCTGCAAATGCAAGGACACCCACATTCATAAACAAAACCTTACTAAAGTTCAAAGTACACATTGCATGTCACACAATAATAGTGAGAAACTTCAACAAGCCACTCTCATCAATGGACAGATCATGGAAACATAAAATAAACATAGTCACAGAAACTTTAAAAGAAGTCATGAAACAAATAGATTTAACATTTCACTCTAAAACAAAAGAATGTATCTTCAGCACCTCATGGGACCTTCTCTAAAATAGACCATATAATTAGACACTAAACAAGACTCAACAGATACAAGAAGAGTGAAATAATGTCATGCATCCTATCCGATCACCATAGGATGAGGATGGCCTTCAATGAAAACAAAAGAGACTGGAAGCCCACATATACATGGAAGCTGAACAATGTTTTACTCAATGATAACTTTGTCCAGGAAGAAATAAAGAAAGAAATCAAAGACTTTTTAGAATTTAATGACAGTGAAGGCACAACATACCCAAACTTATGGGACACAATGAAAGCCATACTAAGAGGCAAACTCATAGCTCTGAGTGCCTCCAAAAACAAACTGGAGAGAGCATACACGAGCAGCTTGACAGCACACCTAAAAGCTCTAGAAGAAAAAAGAAGCACCCAAGAGAAATAGACAGCAGGAAATAATCAAACTCAGGGCTGAAATCAATCAAGTAGAAACAAAAAGGACTATAAAAAGAATCAAAAAAACTAGATGCTAGTTCTTTGAGAAAATCAACAAGATAGATAAACCCATAGCCAGACTAACCAGAGGGCACAGAGAGGGTATCCAAATTAATAAAATCAGAAATGAAAAAGGAGACATAACAACAAAAATGGAGGAAATTTGATAAAAACCTCAGATCCTACTACAAAAGCATATACTCAGCAAAACTGGAAAATCTGGATGAAATGGAAATTTTTCTAGACAGATACCAGGTACCAAAGTTAAATCAGGATCAGATAAACCATCTAAACAATCCCATAGATCCTAAAGAAATAGGAGTCATTAAAAGTCTCCATACAAAAAAGCCAAAGGGCCAAATAGGGTTAGTACAGAATTCTATCAGACCTTCATAGAAGATCTAATACCAATACTGTCCAAACTATTACACAAAATAGAAAAAGACGGAACACTAAACAAATCCTTCTAGGAAGCCACAATTATGCTTACACCTAAACCACACAACGGTCTAATAAAGAAAGAGTATTTCAGACCAATTTCCCTTATGAATATTGATGCAAAAATACTCAATAAAATTCTCACACACCGAATCCAAGAAAACATCAAAACGATCATCCATTACGATCAAGTAGGCTTCATGCCAGGGATGCAGGGATGGTTCAATATACAGAAATCCATCAACATAATCCGCTATATAAACAAATTCAAGGAAAAAACCACATGACCATCCCATTAGATTCTGAAAAAGCATTTGACAAAAGTTCAACACCCCTTCATTTTGAAAGTCTTGGAAAGATCAAGAATTCAAGGCCCATCCTAAACACAGTAAAAGCAATATACAGCAAAACAGTAGCCAACATCAAACTAAATGGAGAGAAACTTGAAGCACTAAATTGAGGGACTAGACAAGGCTAACCACTCTTTCACTGCCTAGTGTTTATAGTACTTGATATCCTAGCCAGAGAAATCAGATAATAAAAACAAAAGGTCAAAGGGATACAAATTGGAAAAGAAGAAGTCAAAATATCACTATTTACTGATGATATGATATTATAACCCAAAATTCCAACAGAGAATTCCTAAACCTGATAAACAACTTCAGCAAAATGGCTGAATATAAAATTAATTCAAACAAATCAGTACCCTTCCTCTACTCAAAGGATAAACAGGTTGAGAAAGAAATTAGGGAAATGACACCCTTCACAACAGTCACAAATAACATAAAATACCTTGGTGTGACTATAACCAAGTAAGTGAAAGATCTGTATGACAAGAACTTCAAGTCTCAGAAGAAAGAAATTGAAGAAGATCTCAGAAGATGGAAAGATCTCCCATGCTCATGGATTGGCAGGATTAATATAGTAAAAATAGCCATCTTGCCAAAGCAATATACAGATTCATTGCAATCCCCATAAAATTCTTGAAAGAGCAATTTTCAAATTCATTTGGAATAACAAAAAGCCAAAGATAGAAAAAACTATCCTCCACAATAAAAGAACTTCTGGGGGAATCACCATACCTGACCTCAAGCAGTATTAAAGAACAAAAGTGATAAATACTATATGGTATTGGTACAGAGACTGGCAGGTATATCAATGGAAGAGAACTGAAGACTCAGAAATGAACCCACATACATATTGTCACTTGATCTTTGACAAAGGAGCTAAAACCATCCAATGGAAAAATGATAGCATTTTCAACAAATGGTGCTGGTTCAACTGGAGATCAGCATGTAAAAGAATGCAAATCCATCCATTCTTATCACCCTGTACAAAGCACAAGACAAGGTGGATCAAGGACCTACATATCAAACCAGATACACTCAAATTAATAGAAGAAAAAGTGGGGAAGAGCCTCAAACACATGGGCACTAGGAAATTTTCCTGAACAGAACACCAATGACTTAAGCCCTAAGATGAAAATTGACAAATGAGATTGCATAAAATTGCAAAGATTTTGTAGGACAAAGGACACTGTCAATAGGACAAAATGGCAACCAACAGATTGGGAAAAGATCTTTTACAATCCTATATCCTGTATCCAATATATACAAAAAACTCAAGAAGTTAGACTCCAAAGAATCCAATAACCCTATTAAAAAATGGGTTACAGAGTTAAAGAAAGAATTCTCAACTGAGGAATATCGAATGACTGAAAAGCACCTAAAGAAATGTTCAATATCCTTAGTCATCAGGGAAATGCAAATCAAAACAACCCTGAGATTCCACCTCATACCAGTCAAAATGGCTAAGATACAAACACCGGTAACAACAGATGCTGGTGAGGAGGTGGAGAAAGAGGAACACTCCTCCATTTTTGGTGGGATTGCAAGCTGTTACAACTACTCTCGAAATCAGTCTGGTGATTTTTCAGAAAATTGGACATAGTACTACCTGAGAACCCAGCTATACCACTCCCGGGCATATATCCAAAAGATGCTCTAACATATAACAAAGACACATGTTCATAGCACTATGAACTATGTTCATAGCAGCCTTATTTGTAATATCCAGCAGCTGGAAAAAAGCCAGATGTCCCTTAACAGAGAAATAGATACAGAAAAATGTGGTGAATTTATACAATGGAGTACTACTCAGCTATTAAAAGCAATGACTTCATAAAATTCATAGGCAAATGGATGGAACTAGAAAATATCATCCTGCATGAGGTAACCCAATCACACAAAAACACACATGATATGCACTCACTGATGAGTGGTATTAGCCCAAAAGCTAGGATTACCCAAGATACAATCCGAAGACCACATGAAGCTCAAGAAGAAAGAAAACAAGTGCGGGTGCTTCAGTCCTTCTTAGAAGGTGGAACAAAAATATTCATAAGAGGAAATATGGAGACAAAGTTTGAAGCAAAGACTGAAGGAAAGGCCATCTAGAAACTGCTCTACTTTGGGATCCAGTCCATATACATACAACCACCAAATCCAGACAATATTGCTAATGCCAACAAGTGCATGCTGACAGGAGCCTGATATAGCTGTCTGCTGAGAAGCTCTGCCAGAGCATGACAAATACAGAGGCAGACTCTGGCAGCCAACCATTGAACTTAGAATGAGGTCCCCATTGGAGGCGTTAGAGAAAGGATTAGAAGAGCTAAAGCCATTTGCAACCCAATAAGAACAATGAAACCGAACAACCAGAACTCACAAGGATTAAACCACCATCCAAAGAGTACACATGGACAGACTCATGGCTCCCGCTGCATAAGTAGCAGAGGATGGCCTTGTGGGGCACCAATGTGAGGAGAAACCCTTGGTCCTGCCAAGTCTCAACCCCCCTCCCCCCAGTGTAAGTGAATGTCAGGATGAGGAGGCAGGAATGGGTATGTGGATGAGTGAGGGAACATCCTCATAGAAGAAGAGGGAGGGGACAGTATAGGGAGTTTATATAGGGGAAATCAAGAAAGGGGATAACATTTGAAATGTAAATAAAAATTATCCATTGGGGGTGGGGGGAAGAAGGAAGACTGAAATGTGTATGCTCCTACATTCTTTCTTAGAAGGAAGAACAAAATACACACAGGGACAAGGAGTGGATCAGGGACTGAAGAAAATTTCGTCCGGAGACTGCCCCACCTGGGGATCTATCCCATGTGCAACTACCAAACCCAGTCACTATTGCTGATGCCAAGAAGTGCTTGCTGACGGGAGCCCGATATGGGTGTCTCCTGAGAGGCTCTGCCAGAGCCCTACTGATACAGATGAGGATGCTTACAGCTAACCATTAGACTGAAAAAAGGGGACCCCCAGTGGAGGAGTTAGAGAAAAGACTGAAAGAGCTGAAGGCATTTGCAGCCTCATAGGAAGACCAAACCATATCAACTAACCAGACCCCACCAGAGCTTCCAGGGACTAAATCACCAAACAATGAGTACACATGGAGAGACCCATGACTCCAACCACATGTGTAGCAGAGGATAGCATTGTCCAGCATCAATAGGAGGAAAGGCCCTTGGTCCTGTTAAAGCTCATTTCCCCAATGTAGGGAAATGCCATGGCATTGTAGGGATGGGTGGGTAGGAGTGGTAGCATCCTCATACAAGCAGGGCAAGGGGGCAGGGTATATGGGAGAGTGGGAAAAGGGTACAACATTTAAAATGTAAATACATAAAATATCCAAGAACAATATAATTTAGAAAAAATAAGTAACCTTAATAAAAGTCATTGGTTCACTGAATTGGACTTGGGTGGTGTCCTTACTTTGGTCTGTTATTGATTCCCTATCCTGGGTGAGTAGATGTTTGTTCATATAGGATCACACAAGAGCAAGAACCAGATTCCCAACTTGTGACTACATGTCATCTTTGGTGCACCAGCTATTCTCACCAGTATACCACAGCACCATCTCAAAAGAATAAATGATGATATTCTTTAATTGTTTATAAAAATACTAAGTACACACTAGAGATAATTATGATAATGCAATATGTATTGAAACAAA
Source organism: Rattus norvegicus (assembly GCF_021556685.1). Taxonomy (NCBI): domain Eukaryota; kingdom Metazoa; phylum Chordata; class Mammalia; order Rodentia; family Muridae; genus Rattus; species Rattus norvegicus. Next base: position 14,158,951 of record NC_141548.1, on the reverse strand, counting down.
AAACAAAATCATATTATGTAAACTTAACATCCACCAATAATGGGCTCTAAAGTGTTCAGAGGTGACTGGATTATACCAATGCAATTTTTTTTCTTTTCTTTTTTCCAACATCAGATAGAGCTAATTAAAATCTTCACATTTGTCAGCATTTACTTGTCATCATGTAGATACCAATGCATTTTATTCAACAAGTGAGAAAACATCTAAGAACATATACATCTAAACTATTTAAAATACATACAAGGACACACAGAATGTGTTAGAACCATGGATGTGCTTCAATAAATCCACCAGAAGTTCCAGTCCCTTCAACATTTCCTCTGAGCCTTTAAAGGCCATTGGTCATCGGACAGAGGCAAATTACATGGTTTCTAAGTAGCTAGCCAAGTGGTTCTGTGAAAGCTTCATGTACTGTGACGGACTATCTTCGTGGTTTCCTCTTGTCACAGCCACACTGGCATGTGCATCTTTCCTTCAGAGGAACAAGAGGAAATGTATGAAAAACTTTCTTCAGTTCTTCTATCATGATATGCAGCAGGAATGTTTTTCAAATGAGGATTCACATTTGAATTATGGGGGTAGACGAAAATATTTAAAATCAAACCATATATCAATAATCTAAATGCCCAATTTTCAAAATTATTTTCAAATTGTACAGACTCTGACAATTATCACTTCTGAAAAGGGGGAGTAAGAAATGAGAGATGGAAAAGAGAGTGAGAAACATAAGCAAGCTTGTATCAAAATTTTGGCTTGTTATACTTTTATATAAAAATCAATTTCAACACTAGACAAAAAATTCTGACATGTGATTAAGAAATACACAATAATCGCTTCTCGGCTTTTTGACTAAGATCAAGTGTAGAAATACACAACATATGTTCACTGATCTGTGGTTTTTCTTTAGCAAAATTGTTTATAATAATAGGAGAAGCCTCATCTAACTGGGCCAGAAGCATTTTACTACCAGCTCAAGATATGATTGTTACCGTGTGGTGCTCTGTGATATATGGAAATACTGGTGACCATAACTTAAATTTCTCAGCCATTATCACCAGAATAATCCAGCAATGCAACAATGCAGAACCAAGAGGATAAATATCAGGTGTAACCCACCTACAACTCTCTGAGAAGAAACAACATATGGAACAAGGTGTATTCAAGTCAATCCAACAGCTAGGAGAAGGATTTGTGTACTTCTGGGTGACTTGTAAAATAATTGTTAAAAAGGATTAGGAACTATGTAGTATCGTAATCAGGTATATATGTATAGTTTCTCATTTGTGTTCCCCCCTCAACTTTAATGTTAAGGGTAACATTAAAAAACCTGTGTGTAAGAGCTTATTACTGAGTAGAAGTCTCATAAGTAACACACCCATGACTGCACTGAGGGGTTGCGGGGAAGCATTCAATCATGGAGTTCACCCTTCTCATTAAACCAGGAGAGATACCAAGATTAGAAAATAGCTTCTATGATGAAATATCAAGAATTAACGCCAGCTCTCACTTGGGGAAAGAACAACCTGTCAGGAAGGGCAAAGTATCCTCCAAAGCACAAGGCATCCGGCTGGTTAATGACCCTGAGCCTCCTCATGGGGCTTGAGCAATCCACTCTCACTAAAAGTTTGCTTTGACTTAGCCTCACTTCCACCACTAGGTATTTAAGAAGTCTACTGCTGTCTCGCTAAGTCCTGGCCTCGCCAGCTTGAGGTAGGTCCTGGGACTTTTATGGAAAAAATGAGAGGGCATAACTAAAGTATTGCGATTCGTTCTTTGGGTGTCACTGAAGCCATTAGAAGCTACTGTGGAGTCATCTTCTAATATGCAAATGAAAGCAGTGCCCTTTCAATGCTAAGAGGAGCAAGTGTATGCATTTACTGTTTGGCAAGAAGATTATCAAATAGCAATATTTAGCTTGAAAGGGGTATAAAAGGAATCTGAGGATAAGTGCAGAAATGCATTTACCTCAAAGAAAAGTGGAATAAAAGGGGCTGGAGTGATGGCTTAGCAGTAAGAAGTGCTTGGTACTTTTCTAGGAGACCCAAGTTGAGTTCTCAGCACCCATACGGTAGTAAATATCACCTGTAACCCCAATTCCTGGGTTTCACTGGTACCTCCACAGATATGGCATACTCTTACATAAATGCATAAATACAAATAATTCTAGAAACTTAATTTTAAAGAACTAATACTTAAAAACAGCGTATTCATCAGTGGAAGTTTTCAGATGGTCATCCTTAACCGACAGGAGTTGAGCAGCAGCTGGTACAACCTTAGTTGGAACACTGATTCTTTTTGTATAAAGCAGTTATGGAGGATGATTCTATGTGTTTGGAGCAGGATACGAAGGTTGAATACTGTCTCTTTCCAATTAGTTTCTTCTTTTAAAAGCTTTATTTTCTTCTTTGTATGATATACATATGTGTCTTGATATCAAACGCTCTCACTATCAATAGATGGCATCACCCAGAAGCCCTGAGGAGGCATATTGCGCTGTCTGGAAGTATGCTTGACTAAGTAATTCAGTATTATGAGGTGGTGTCTACATCCTAGAAGCTGAAATTGCAGGCTGCACTATCTATAGAACCTCAGCTCTCTGCTTTGCACCTTGTTGCTGCTCCTGTGAAGTCACTCCATTCCTCCCACCTCCCAGCTCCCTGCTACAGCATCTGTGGAGTGGGGTAGCTCATCCACATGCCACAATCATTCTTTGATTTCTATTTGTCAACATACAAGCTGACGCCATTGCTCAGAAATTTCTCTCTGTGTACTAAAACAGTAGTGCCGTTGGGTTAATTGATATTTTCAGGTCAATTAACAGAAACACACAATCTTACTGAAGTAATTCCTGGCCGGTTAGGTGTCCTGTAAGTTTTATCCACGTGCCAGCATGCTGCTATATTTTAGAAGTAAGACAAATCTCTTCTGACACTTTTGTACTTCATTTTCTATTTTGACAATTTCTAAACTGACTGGGAAGGTTAGGATACAGAAGAGAGAGAGCTAGACACTGATGATAGAGTAACTGGTGAGGGCCATGCGTATAGCAGCTGAAGAGAAAACTCTAGGAGATATATGATGATGAAAATGGGTTTAATTATATACAGTAAAAGTAATACAGATAGGGGAGCAAAAGTAAGAATAGAAGAAATTGTCAAAAGACATGGCTCATATGGCTCTAAAACACTTAATATTAGTACTTAGTACCCGTGAGGTAACTTTTAACACCATAAAGCTATCAGATACATCTTCCCTAAATTACTATTTTATTGCTGTTTCCCACTGGAATAACATGCACGAATACCTCATTTCTTTGTCTTTTGAGACAGCCCCTGAACCTTTATCCCGGTTTCTTTTCCCTACACCCTACATCTGAAGGTTCCTTCCCTGCTGCTGTTGAACTAACCCACCTCTTCCCTCCCTGACATATCCACCAGAGTCTCCGTACAGACATCCTCTGGTGTTATATTAGTTATAAAGGAGTTTTCCTTTTTTTCAAATTTCACAGTTTAATTTAGGCCTATTTCCCCCTGTGCTCTTGCACAACCTATTCTGTCGAGCTGGGAGCTCTCTTCCCTTGGTTCCTTAGGCTATTGTTCCAAAGCGGCCATCTCCCTGTTTTCCTCAAATATCTCGGGATTTTAAGGTATCTCAGCCTCTAGTCCCAGACCAAGTCCTCTGCAATGCAATTTAATCCTTTTCCTGAAAAGCTAATTCCAGAGACATATGACCATCATGCTATTCCTGTGTTGATTTTACAGATCTGCAGAGCTCAGCTACATGATCAGCTACTATCATGCTATTCTTTTACTAAGGACATATTAACAAAATATTTCTTTAGAAATTTATATTAGATTTACAAATTTGTTTGATAAGTAACATTGGTATATATTGCAGTTCTCAAACTTTATCAAATACTCCTTAGGGAAGCTGTCATGGTTATGGGTCTCTGTAGCTCACCAGTGCTAGGTACAGTGCCTTGGACACAAAAAAAAAAAATGTTCAGCATGATCATCCCACCTCTGAGAATGCACTTGGAACGTTTCTTTGAAAGTGAACCTGGAACAATGGTCCAGCCAAGTACACCATCAGCTTTTCAACCACACGAATAGCACCAGCAGGAGAATTCTCACTGCTCCTGGAGTCCTGGGTTTCTGAGGAAGTTTCTCAGAGGAGTGGTCTGAATTGCTCCTGAAGGATAATCATCTGAACTCACTTTTGAAGAGCACTCCTTTTAAGGTATAGTGAGGGTCACTGATGTTGACTGAATTTCCATGACATCTCCAAGCATGCTGTCCTGCAGAGAGACCTTTTGCTTTTCCATGTTCTCTTTTCCCCCATGGAGAAGGCCACTGTCACAAGGCTCTGCCATTCTTTTCAACCACAAACCCAACCGGCCACAGCATCCTCACATTTGGCTTGCTTCCTCCATTCTACCCAGTAGGGTTTGAATAGGTGACTCTGTGTGACACTGGTAGTTGTTACAACTAAGAGGGCCTAACAAGATCCATCAGAAAGGTCGGACCATAGAGTCTGCAGGTGAAAAATCTTTTTCTTTCTCTTTTACTGTTCTTTTCTCTTTTCTCTTTTTCTTTATCTTTCGTCTTACTAGTTTTTAGAAGACTATAACTAGAGAGGGAACTAGGATAGGACCGTAAGGCCTGAAGCAATGGGAAATGATCAAGAATGTGGGGTTACCTGGCTAGAAATAAGGAACAGTGTCTTTGTAGAGGAAGAACAAGAAAGGCAAAAGCACAAGCACAAGCACATCACCTCTGGCCTTGAAGTAAGACTCTGAGAACTCAAATAAACAAAACTGCAGTTCTTCGCTGATATTTCAGACACACCAACTTAATAATACCCATTGTCCTGAACAAGCTCTATGAGTAACAGAGTCAAGTTTGTGTTTTTACACGATGTCAAGTTTTATGTTTTAGTGGTTTTAACTCATCAAACATTCTTGATTTGACTTGGTACTCATAGTCATTGGCAATCGTGGGTTCTTTTACTTCATTCCTAACTTAGTTGCTAATTAATTAATTTTATATCCCATAACATAATTTGCATAATGGAGCAAGTAGCCATTTAACCAAGTAGCCATGCTGAGCTCAAGCCCTAGACAAAGACTGGAGTTAGTAGGCTATCAATCCTATGAAGCATACCCAGATGGGCCTACGACAAGTGGTTAGGTGTCACTGTATCTGAGTGTTGAATCAGAGGTTGATCTAGAAGGATCTAGAAAGATCTAGAAGTATCCTGCATCTTTTTAATAGAGTGTATGGTACGATCTGAATCTTTACATGAAACAAAATTCCTTAGTTGGTGTACTTAGGCAAAAGCAATTTCTTATTTTCCTAGCTTATTCTTAACTTGAATTTGGTTTTATATGCTTGCTATTTCTATTTTCTTAAGAGTATATTTTTTAAATGGATAAGTGGAAGATGACTTAGCAATATCAGTAATTAACATATAAAATCTATAATTCTGACAAACAAAACATAAAGATTTTGAATCAAAATAATATTGGCTGCCTGCATGAGTATTTTGATTTCCAACTAGTCATTACAGAAGCCCGATCAGTGGAATTTCAGTTTGTAATGTTTTTAAATATAGCTTTTATATGAGTGCCTCAAGGCTAGATTCATATGTTAAAGGAGACAAACTAGCTGGTTTTCCTCAATCTTGTCATGAATTAATAGTTAATACTCAGGGTTTTTCCCTTTTGTGGCTCATAATATATAACAAATATATAATTTACTACATACTAACAAAAATTGTTCCCCTTTTTCTCCCTTTGTATTTTGACACTTCTATTTGGAAACATTCATTATAGCAAAGGGCAATCAATCTTACAGGAAATTTAATAAGTATTTCTCCATTGCTTTGTCATTTAAGTTTTGCTTCAGTATAGAAGAGTTTTATTTCAGCTCAGTGTTCCAGAAATTATTTGACTGTTGTAAAACTAGAAGATACAGGTACATTCAACATATATTTATTTAAATATGTTTCTTTAGAAATTCTATCAAGAAGCGGCATGCCATGATTTGATAATAAAACCTCATAATCCATCCCCTGATATCACTGAACATACTGAAGAAGAGTACATTTGTATTCTTGGATGGAGAAAACATGAGAGTCAAACAATTCAAATGAGTATTAAACTTTTGTTATTTCCTCATTTTGATTAAGGACTTACTTTTATTTCTAAACATTAAAGATCAATAGTGGAGTAGAAAATAAAGAGGAGGAAAAGCCCTGTTAGTAATGGATTCTCAAGGGATCACATTTACATAGGTCTGGAATACCCTACCAGGGAAATCTGATAATCATCTACATGGACAATAATTTAAGAGAAGAATATGTTATTGAATACAGTAACAGCCAACTTGGTCATGATTATGCTCATTCATGTGGACTCTCGTCTTCACACACCCATGTACTTTTTGCTCAGCCAGTTGTCCATCATGGATACTGTCTATATCTGTATCACTGTTCCCAAGATGCTTCAAGATCTCCTGTCCAATATGTGATAAATTGTAGAATTTATCATAAATCATTGCTGATTTCATAGCATCGGCCAGAAAGATCTCCATGATAAGGAATTAAAATACTGCTTGCTAAGGAGAGTTTCTAGAGATGCTGATCTGAGAACTCTTACCCCATGCTGTCTTGCAAGGACAAACAGAAATGAGTCTCTAAAGCATTCTCACCTAAGACAAGGATCCATGTGATAGGACAGTGTGGCAATAACTCAAGAGTTAACTCTCATAAGATGTTATCTTCATCAACATGTCAGTTCAACATCCTAAATCTACAGCTGTGTAGTAATTTCCAATGGCAAAAAAAGGAAAATGATTTGTGTTCAAAAGCTTGGTTATGTGTTCATATCACAACAATTTCTTTAGTTACAAATATCATACATATAAAACATTAACAGGTAATTATTTTGAAAGTGAAATTTTTAAATTAGTGAAGCAATGAACACCGGTTGCAAGATAATAAAGTAGATATAGTGTAGTTACCAATGTCACAGAAAATGCAACATGGAGTAATAAGATTATAAGAATTGTGTAGAATGTAGTTCAAAAATAAGAAAAATTAAAGGAAGTACTATTATTGCTGATTAGCTTTATTACTTTCATCCAGCTTAGAGAGTTTGGATCCATGATGATCCGTCAAAGCTGATTAATTTGAGTTTAGACTTTGATTTGTGTAATGGCCCACTGCTAATGTTCAAGCAAGGAGTCAAGAGAATTCCGAGGTGAACATTCTTTTCTTTCCCTATATCTCTTTGAACATGGCTAACACAAAAAGTGATAATTAGTTGACATACCAAATTTCTGCCTCTACAGCTGATTAAGCTGTCATGCACTGTGGAAATGGAGGCTGTTTACAAGAACTCCACTGACTTCATCCTCCTGGGCCTCATCACCCACCCAACATTTCCTGGGCTGATCTTTGCTGTAGTTTTCTCCATCTTTGTGGTGGCTGTAACAGCCAACTTGGTCATGATTATGCTCATTCGTATGGACTCTCGTCTTCACACACCCATGTACTTTTTGCTCAGCCAGTTGTCCATCATGGATACTGTCTACATCTGTATCACTGTTCCCAAGATGCTTCAAGATCTCCTGTCCAAAGACAAGACCATTTCCTTTCTGGGATGTGCACTGCAAATATTTCTCTACCTGACATTGATTGGGGGAGAGTTTTTCCTGCTGGGCCTCATGGCTTATGACAGATTTGTGGCTGTGTGCAACCCTCTACGGTACCCCATAATCATGAATCCCAGGATTTGTTTGCTTATGGTGCTAGGCTCCTGGGCTGGTGGGTCTTTGGATGGATTCATGCTGACACCTGTTACTATGAGTTTTCCTTACTGTGGATCTCGAGAGATCAACCACTTTTTCTGTGAGATCCCAGCTGTGCTGAAGCTATCCTGCACAGACACATCACTGTATGAAACCTTGATGTATGCATGCTGTGTGCTGATGCTACTCATCCCGATATCCTTCATCTCAGTCTCCTATACTCGGATCCTCATCACTGTCTACCACATGAGCTCTGCTGAGGGCCGACGTAAAGCTTTCACCACGTGTTCCTCCCACATTATAGTAGTGAGCATTTTTTATGGGGCAGCTTTCTATACCAATGTACTGCCCCATTCCTATCACACACCTGAGAAAGACAAGGTTGTGTCAGCCTTTTACACCATTCTCACTCCCATGTTGAACCCACTCATTTATAGTTTGAGGAATAGAGATGTGGCCGCAGCTCTAAGAAAAGTCCTAAGGAAACATGCCTCCTCTCAGAGATTCCGAGTGAGACATGTGCCTGAGAAATACTAGCAGGATGTAACCAATACTCCTGGGTGGATGCCATGATCTTTCTATAAAAAACACTTTGTTCTGTTCAGCTTCATTTTAACAATCTAAAATTATCATCCATCAAAATCACTCTGTTATAATCATCTCTTAATAAGATATGAGGGTGGAGAGATGGCTCAGCTGTTAAATCTTAGGCATACAAGCAAAAATATAAGAATGAAATATGAAATCAGACATAAAGTTTTCAGCATTACTGACTTTCTTGTCTGAATTCAGCAGCAAAATGTTCTGAATCTTCCTAGGCAAGATGAGCATCCCTCTGAAGTGCCCTGTATTGTTATCTTTATGTCTAGCATTTGGCCATATGTTCTGTGTCTGTATTAATTATGAATGTCTTTGGGGGAAAGTGGAGCCTACAACTCTACCCATACTAATTCATATGCCACAGCCGTACAGCTCCAACCTTCCTGGCTAGGATTTGAAAGGGAATTGCCAGAAGTACTTTCCAAGTCCTTGAGGATTTAATTTTAAATATAGTAAAAAAAACACTAAATATAAATTAATTTTTTTCTAGTGATGACAATATAATTTTATTTTGTGAGTCAGAGAACCAGAATGCCTGCTTTAAGATATGCTGCATACATGGAATATCGAAAATATGTTTGCCTAAACAAGGTCACACCAGTAAACATGCCATCGTGGAATTCAACATGACCCTACTCCTAGATGAAGAGACACAGGCACCTAGTGGCTAATGAGGGAGGAAGAATTAATAATCTGCTAGGGCAAGCCTCTGAGTAGATTATCCAATCCCATGTGATCATCCCTAAAAGCATGTATGTACAAGGAACTCTAAATTGACACAGTAGGCTATGTATGTATGTGTGTGTGTATGTATGTATGTATATATGTATGTATGTATGTATGTAACACTAAGAGAAGAGCTCATAAGTTTAAGAGAAAGGTGATATGGGAGTAGCTGATAGAGGAGGTAGGGTGGAGGTTATATAAGATGTACAAATAAGTTGCATTCATACATGGCATTTTCAACAAATTTAAAAATTAAAAGACCAAAGAAAGCCCACCACTAACCATGCTTCTCCTCCAAGAAACATCTCACTACCAAAGATATATACCATTTAGGGTAAAAGGATAAAAAAGGTATTTTAAGAAAATGGAACTTATAAACAAGCAGGTGTATCTATTCTAATATTCAATGAAAATAGACTTCAAACTAAAAATATAAAAGACAAAGAAGGTCTCTTTATATTCATCAAGGAGACAATGTCCATTATATTGACATTATAATTCTGAACATAAAAGCATCAAACATAGGAACCAATAATTTAATAAAGAACATTTCATGTAAGACATAGATTAATAATAACATAGTGATCTACAGTACTCTACTCTCACAAATAAATGATTAAGAGAGAAAAATTCAGTTAAATGACATAGAGAGTCAAATTTCTTAATATACATCTACAGAACACCCTACCCAAACACTAAAGAATACACATTCAAAGACACACAAAAAAACTACAAGACAATATCCCTCATAAATGTAGATGCAAAAATGTTTGATAAAATACTGACAAATGAAATACAGGCATATAACAAATACATCATCCACTACAATCAAGTTAGCTTTACCCCAGAGTTGAAGGCATGGTTCAAAATCATATAAATGAACTTAAAAATAAATGTCATATCTCAATGATGCAAAAAAAGTTTTGATAAAACCCAACATGACTTTAAAATAAAAGTCTAGATAAAACTAAAATAAAAGGGCTAGAAAGATGGCTCAGTGGTTAAGAACATTGACTAACTGCTCTTCCAGAGGTCCTGAGTTCAAGTCCCAGCAACTACATGGTGGCTTACAACCATCTGTAATGGTATCTTATGCCCTCCTCTTTCACTGTCTGAAGACAACACATACAGACAACACATGCACGTGCGCGCGCGCACACACACACACACACACACACACACACACACACACACAATTTTTAAAAATAAAGAAAAAATGAAAGTCGTATAATTGGATTAGATTACAGTACAAAAAAATAAAGACTATATAGGAAAATTCCACATCCAACCGCATCCTAAGTGGAGAGAAATTTGAAGCAATCTCATTAAAATCAGAAATAAGAAAGGAATTGCCTTTATCTCCCTCCTTCTCACTACTGTACTTAAAGCACTAGTTACAACAATAAGACGAGAGAAGGAAATTGCATTAAAATGGGAGGGGAGTCAAATTATTCCTCTTTTAAGATCTTATATACAAAAGAACTAGAAATTCTACTAGAAAACTTCTAGAAATGAACAATACTTTGAGCAAATGATAGGATAAAAAATCAACTTACAAAGATTATTAGATTGTCTATATAACAATAACAAGCCTGCTGAGAAAAAGATCATGGATACATTACCATCCATAATAGCCTCAATAAAACAAAATATCTATGAATAAATCTAATTAGAAAATGAACAGCTTCTAGAGTAAATTGAAAAGAAACAGAAAAAGGGGCACAATTCAAATCTTTGAGGACAGATATTGATGAAGAGGGAGGAAAGCGCTGAACTTCCAGAAGTGTGGACAATCCTGAGACCTCAGGGGAGACCACCACTTCTGTTCAAATTCCTGGCCCAAGGGGTACCTGCATAGCAGACTTTGGATACAGGGATATGGGAGCAGTCAGCAGCAGAAACCTGCTGGTTTCTACCTGCTCCTGGTACTGAACTGAAATGGTCGTACAGCTCCTTGCACCCAAATCCCATTGGGGAGAGAGCTGAACCCTCAGAAGTGCAGACAATCCTGAGAACTTGGAGGAGACAACTACTTTCTGCCCACATTCCTGACCCAAGAGGAAACTGCCTAGTGCCATCAATGCCCTCTGTGCAGAGGGACCTCGGAGAAGTCAGGAGCAGGAAGCTTCAGTATTCTGCCTTCACCAAGAGCTGAAAGCCAATCACCAGGAGCTCCAACACTCCTGAGAGCAAAGGTAAGACCAACTCTTCTGTGCCAAGCAACGCACCTGGAGCTTCAGGTCCCAGAAACCCAGGAGCAGCTCTCTGTTCCCAGATCCAGCTGAATAAAACAGGTCTACAGGAGTGCTGACACACAGGCCTGCAGGATGGTCAAGCCACTGTAATAGACAGCAAGAAAAGCAAACACCAGAGACAACCTGATACGAGGGGCAAGTACAGAAACCTAAGCAACAGAAACCAAGACTACGTGGCATCCTCAGAGCCCAGTTTGGACACGAAAGCAACTTCTGGATAACCAAAAACATCAGAAAAGCAAAATTTGCATATAAAATCATATATTATGATGGTGATGATAGAGAACTTTAAGAAGGACATAAAGAACTCCCTAAAAGAAATACAGGACAACACAAGTAAACAAGTAGAAGCCCTTAAAGAGGAAACATTAAAATCCCTTAAAGAATTACAGGTAAAAACTGTTACTGTTAGGTTTTATTTTTCAGGATGCAGTTTGATTTATGTGTACTACAGTGTCTTTGTGTGTATGTTCACATATAATTGGGTGCTTGTAGAAGTCAGAAGATAAAAAAAAATTACAGGTAAAGTAATTGAACAAAATCATCCAGGATTTAAAACTGGAAATAGAAACAATAAAGAAAGCACAAAGGGAGACAACCCTGGATATAGAAAACCTATGAAAAAGATCAGGCGTCATAGATGCAAGCATCACGAACAGAATACAAGAGACAAGAGAGAGAATTGCAGAGCCAGAGATACCATAGAAAACATGGACACAACTGTCAAAGATAATGAAAAACACATAAAACTTCTAGCCCAAAACATCCAGGAAATCCAGGACACAGTGAAAAGATCAAATCTAAGGATAACCGGTATAGAGAGAGTAAAGACTCACAAATTAAAGGGCCAGTAAAGAACTGAGAACGAGACCCCTGTTGAAGGAATCAGAGAAAGGACTGGAAGAGCTTGAAGGGGCTCGAGACCCCATATGAACAACAATGCCAACCAACCAGAGCTTCCAGGGACTAAGTCACTACCTAAAGACTATACATGGACTGACCCTGGACTCTGACCTCATAGGTAGCAATGAATAGCCTAGTAAGAGCACCAGTGGAAGGGGAAGCCCTTGGTCCTGCCAAAACTGAACACCTAGTGAATGTGATTGTTGGGGGGAGGGTGGTAATGGGGGGAGGATGGGGAGGGGAAGCCTATATAGAAGGGGAGGGGGGAGGGGTAAGGGGGATGTTGGCCAAGAAACTGGGAAGGGGAATAACAATCGAAATGTAAATAAGAAATACTCAAGTTAATAAGGATAAAAAAAATAAAGGCAAACAAATGCCAAAAAAATAAAAAAATAAAGGGCCAGTAAATATATTCAACAAAATTATAAAAGAAACTTCCCTAACCTAAAGAAAGAGATGCCCATAAACATACAAGAAGCCTACAGAACTCCAAAAAGATTGGACCAGAAAAGAAATTCCTCCAGTCACATAATAGTCAAAACATAGAAAGAATATTAAAAGCAGTAAGAGAAAAAAGTCAAGTAACATATAAAAGCAGACCTATCTGAATTACACCAGACTTCACACCAGAGACTATGAAAAGCAGAAGGTCCTGGGCAGATGTATTACAAACCCTGAGAGAGCACAAATGCCAGTCCAGGCTACTATATCCAGCAAAACTCAAATTAACACAGGTGGAGAAACCAAGATATTCCATGAAAAAAATTTACAAATTCAGCCCTACAAAGGATAATATATGGTAAACTCCAACACAAGGAGAGAAACTATACCCTAGAAAAAGCAAGAAAGTAATCTCCTTCTTTGCAATGAAATCAAAAGAAGAGAGAGGTACAAGCATAATTCCATCAATAATAACAAGAATAACAGGAAACAACAATCACTATTCCTTAATATCTCTTAATATCAATGGACTCAATTCACCAATAAAAACATGGACTAAGAGACTGGATACATAAAGAGGACCCAGCATTTTGCCGCATACAGGAAATACACCTCAGAGACAAAGACAGACACTACCTCACAGTAAAAGGCTGGAAAACAACTTTCCAAGCAAATGATCCAAAGAAAAAAGCTGGAGTAGCCATTCTGATATTGAATAAAACAGATTTTCAGCCAAAAGTTATCAAAGAGATAAGGAAGGACACTTAATATTCATCAAAGGAAAACTCCACCAAGATGAACTTTCAATCCTAAATATCTATGCTACAAATGCAAGGGCACCCACATTCATAAAAGAAACCATATTAAAGCTCAAAACACACATTGCACCTCACACAATAATAGCAGGAGATTTCACCACCCCACTCTCATCAATGGACAGATCATGGAAACAGAAATTAAAACAGAAACAAAGAGAAACTAACAGAAGCTGTGAACCAAATGGAGTTAATAGATATTTCTCAAACATTTCATCCTAAAACAAAAGGATATGCCTTCTTCTCAACACTTCATGGGACATTCTCCAAAACTGACCACATAATCAGTCACAAAACAGGCTTCAACAGATACAAGAAGATTGAAATAATCCCATGCATCCTACCAGATCACCATGAACTAAGGCTGGTCTACAATAGCCAAAATAATGACAGAAAGCCCACATTTACATGGAAGTTGAACAATGCTCTATGCAATGATAACTTGATCAAGGAAGAAAAAAAGACAGAAATTAAAGCATTTTCAGAGTTTAATGAAAATGAAAGTACAACATAACCAAATTTATGGGACACAATGAAAGCACTGCTGAAAGGAAAACTCACAGCTCTGAGTGCCTCCAAAAAGAAACTAGAGAGAGCATACATTAGCACCTTGACAACACACCTAAAAGCTCTAGAACAAAAAGAAGCAAATACACCCAAGAGGAGTAGATGACAGGAAATAATCAAGCTCAGGACTGAAATCAACCAAGTAGAAACAAAAAAGACTACACAAAGAATCAACAAAACCAGGAGCTGGTTCTTTGAGAAAATCAACAAGATAGACAAACCCTTAGCCAGACTAAGTGGAGGGCACAGACAGTGTATCCAAATTAACAAAATCAAAAATGAAAAGAGAGACACAACAACAGAACCTGAGGACATTAAAAATAATCATCAGATCCTACTACAAAAGCCTTTATTCAACAAATCTGGAAAATCTAGAGGAAATGGACACTTTTCTAGACAATTGCCAGATTAAATCAGGATCAGATAGACCATCTAAACAATACCAAAACTCCTAAAGAAATAGAAGCAGTTATTAAAAGTCTACCAACCAAAAAGAACCCAGAACCAGATGGGTTTAGAGCAAAATTCTATCAGACCTTCATAGAAGACCTAATACAAATACTGTCCAAACTATTCCACAACATAGAAACAGACAGAGCACAAACCAATTCCTTCTATGAAAACACTGTTACCCTTATACCTAAACCACACAAATAGCCAAAGAAAAAGAACTTCAGAGCACTGTCCCTTATGAATATCAACACGAAAATACACAATAAAATTCTCACAAACCGAATCCAAGAACACATCAAAATGATCATCCATCACGATCAAGTAGGCTTCATCCTAGGGATGCAGGGATGGTTCCATATATGAAAATCCATGAATGTGAACCACTATGTAGACAAATTCAAAGGAAAAAAAACCCACATGATCAGATCCTGAGAAAGCATTTGACAAAATTCAACACCCCTTCATGATAAAAGTCCTGGAAAGATCAGGAACTCAAGGCCCATACCTAAACATAGTAAAAGCAACATACAGCAAACCAGTAGCTAACATGAAACCTAAAGGAGAGAAACTTGAAGCAATCCAACTAGAATCAGAGACTAGACAAGGCTGCCCACTCTCTTCCTACTTATTCAATATAGTACTCAAAGTCCTGACCAGGGCAATCAGAAAACAAAAGGAGATCAAAGGATACAAATTGGAAAGAAAGAAGTCAAAATATCACTAGTTTATATAATAGTATTCTTAAGTGACTTCAAAAGTTACACCAGAGACCTATTAAGCCTGATAAACAACTTCAGCAAAGTGTCTTGGTATAAAATTAACCCAAACAAATCAGTACCTTCCTCTACTCAAAGGATAAACAGGCTGGGAAAGAAATTAGGGAAATGACACCCTTCACAATGGTCACAAATAACATGAAATACCTGAGTGAGACTCTAACTAAGTAAGTGAAAAAATTGTTTGACAAGAACTTCAAGTCTCTGAAGAAAGAAATTGAAGAAGAATTCAGAAGATGGAAAGATCTCCCATGCTCATGAGCTAGCAGGATTAATATAGTAAAAACATCCATTTTGCCAAAAACAATTTACAGATCCAATGCAATCCCCACCAAATACCAATTCAATTCTTCACAGAGTTAGAAAGAGTAATCTTCCAATTTCATTTGGAATAACAAAAAACCAAGGATAGAAAAAACTATCCTCCACAATAAAAGAACTTGGGGAATCACCATCCCCGACCTCAAGCAGTATTACAGAGTATTACAGTGATAAAAAATTGTATGGTATTGGTACAGAGAAAGGCAGTTAGATTAGTGGAAGAGAAGTGAAGACCCAGAAATGAACCCACACGTCTATGATGATTTGATTTTTGACAAAGGAGCTAAAACCATCCATTTGGAAAAAAAAAAGCATTTTTGACAATAGGTGTTGGTTCAACTGGAGTTCAGCATGTTGAAGAATGCAATTCAACCCATTCTTATTGCCCTGTACAAAGCTTAAGTCCAAATGGATCCAGAACCTCCACATAAAACCAGAGACACTCAAATTAATAGATGAAAAAGTGGGGAAGAGTCTCGAACACATGAGCACTGAGGAAAATGTCCTGAACAAAACACCAATGTCTTATGCTCTAAGATCATGAATCGACAAATGGGACCTCATAAAACTGAAAATCTTCTGTAAGGCAAAGGACACTGTCACTAGGACAAAATGGCAACCAACAGATTTGGAAAAGATCTTTACCAATCCTACATCTGATAAAGTACTAATATCCAAAATATACAAAAGACTCAAGAAATATGACTCCAGAGAGCCAAATAACTGTCTTAAAAATGAGTTACAGAGCTAAGTAAAGAATTCTCAGATAAGGAATATCGAATGGCTGAGACATACCTAAAGAAATGTTCATCATCCTTAGTCATCAGGGAAATGCAAATCAAAACAACCCTTATTTTCCACCTCATGCCAGTCAGAATGTCCAAGTTTAAAAACTAAGGTGGCAACAGATGCTGGTGAGGATGTAGAGAAGGAGGAACACTCCTCCATTGTTAGTGGGATTACAAACTGGCACAGCCGCTTTGGAAATCAGTCTGGAGGTTCATCAGAAAATTGGGCATAATACTACCTGAGGACCCAGCTATACCTCTCCTGGGCATATAGCCAAAAGATGCCCCAACATACAACAAAGACACATGCTCCACTATGTTCATAGCAGCCTTACTTATAATAGCCAGAAGCTGGAAAGAACCCAGATGCCCTTCAACAGAGGAATGGACACAGAAAATGTGGTACATCTACACAATGGAGTACTACTCAGGTAACAAAAACAATGCCTTCATGAAATTCATAGGCAAATAGATTGAACTGGAAAATATCATCCTGGGTGAAATAACCCAATCACAGAAAAACACACATGGTATGAACTCACTGGTAAGTGGATATTAGCACAAAAACTTGAATTACCCAAGATAAAATCCCCAGATCACATGAAGCTAAAGAAGAAGGATGACAAAAGTGTAGATGCTTCACTCCTTCAAAAAGCTGACAGGCACAGCCAGTATGTCAAATACCAAGGCTAATACTAGCAGCAAACCATTGAACTGAGAATGGGATTCCCATTGAAGGAATTACAGAAAGGATTGAAAGAGCTGAAAGGGCTTACAACCCCATTAGAACAACAATGCCAACCAACCAGAGCTCCCAGGGACTAAATCACTACCCAAAGACTATATATGAACTAACCCATGGTTTCAGCTGCATATGTAGCATAGGATGGCCTTGTTGATCACCAATGGAAGGAGAAGTCCTTGGTCCTGCCAAAGCAGGACCCCGCCCCCCAGTTTAGGGGATGTCAGGGTGGGGAAGGGAAGGTGTTGGGGAGGGTAACACCCTTACAGAAGAAGGAGAGAGTGATTGGATAGGGAGCTTATGTCCAGGAAACTGCAAAAATTTGCGATGTAAATAGAAAAATCCATTAAAAAGATATTGATAAAGAGAGATGATATAATCACATATGGATGAATTGATCAAATTTGAATTATAAAAATTATCATCCTAAAAATACAAAATGTTCACAATCAATGCAATTCTAATCCACAACCATTTAACTTTCTTCACACAAAAAAAGAGAAACTATATTGAAATTCATATAGAAGCATAAAAGACCCAGGATGCCCAAACAAATTCTAAGCAAAATGAATAAGACTAGTGGTAAGACTCTGTCTTAGAGTTTCTATTACTATGAGGAGATACCATGACCACAGCAACTCTTTAAAAAAGAATACATTTAATTTGGGCTGGCTTATAGTTCAGAGGTTTAGTCCATTTGTATCATAGCAGGAAACATGACAGTGTGCAGGCAGACAGTGCGGGAGTAGGAGCTGAGAGCTCTACAACTTGACCCACAGGCAGCAGAAGTGAATGTCATACTAGACCTAGCTTGAGCTTCTGAGACATCAAAGCCTGGTCACAGAATAACACACTTCCTCCACCAAGGCCACACCTCATCCAACAAGGCCACATTTTCTAATATTGCCACTCCATATGAGTCTTTGGGGCCACTTTCATTCAACCAAATTCCAATCTCTGGCCCCCATAGGCTTATAGCTGTAATACAAAATGCATGTAGTCCAACTTCAAAAGGCCCCAGAGTCTACAATAGTATCATCATTGTGTTCAAGTTCAAAGGCTCTCCTGAAACTCATGCAATCTCTTAGCTGTAATCCCCTATAAAATAAAAATTAAAAAAAATTAGATCACACACTTCTAACATATAACAGAACATGATATACATCGCTGGTCCAAAAGAAGAGAAAGGGAGCAAGCATATCCTGGATTAAAGTGAGACCAAAAAACAGATGGACAAATTCGAAAGTTGGCAACTCTGTGTCTAATGTAAAAATGCTTTTTAGATCTCTAACTTTTTTCAGCTATATGACTGCAACACACATATTTCTCTTGGGCTGGTTCCACTCCCTATTCATAGCTTTCTTCTGCAGGTATCCCATGACACTGGCATCTGCAACATTTTGGTGTCTCCGAGGCAATCTAGGCTTCACTCTTACAACTTCACACAATGCTCTCTCTAGGCCTCCATACAAGAACACTTCTGACACATGCCTGGCTTTTCTTAGTCATGGAGGGAGATTCCACAACTACCTTCTTATGCCCTTGATTCTAAAGCCAGAATGATGTGTCCATGTGACTGAAGTTGGCAAGTTCTGCTGCTGCTGGGGCTAGAACATGTCCCACCTTCCTCACATTCATCAGCTTTCTCTTTTTGATGGTTTTCTTCACTGCCGGCTATCCTTGCACTCTGAAATCCACTTGGCTCTGGTTTCCCAGTTCTGGGATTAAAGTTGTGTGTCCATACCCAGCCCTAATTTTTTAAATTTCTTTTCAAAAGTAGGCTGTTTAACTGGATGGGATCTTGCCCTGAAGTCACCACTCACATTATTCTATTTAACACCAGCCTTTTCTTTAATCTGTTTTTCTCCTTGAACACAGAACTTTGCTCCATTCTGGTTCCTGGTGCTCTTTTTCTCCTCAAATGGTATGTTTTATATTTTTCAGCTTGCTCCTTTTCATTATAAATCTGCATAACCATGGCTATGGCCACTAAGAACAAAGTAACATAGTCAATACTAGGCTGTCTAGAAATTTTCTCTGCCAAAGCTGTTACTCCATAACCCTTCAATTTAACCTCTGTAAGATTTTTTTCTCAACAAGAAAGCAGCCACTTTTTTCACCAAAATAATCCAAGAATGGTCTCTTGAGGCCACATGCTAATATTCTTCTCTGAAACCTTTTGAGCCAGGCCCTTTTCAGTTCAAACCACCCTCAGCACCACTGATTTCAAGTTTCTACTAGGATGGCCCATTAAGCTCCACTTAAAGCATTCCACTGCTTTCCTAATCCAAAGTGCCAAAGTCTACATTCATCCAAACAAAATCATGGACATGTTTGTTATAACAATACCCCATTTCTACTTTGATGAAAAGATACCATGACTTCAGCACCTCTTATAAACCAAAACAAGTAATTTGGACTACCTTACAATTTCAGAGGTTTAGTCCAATTTCATCCAGGGGAGCATGGCAGTCTACAGGCAGAGATGGGGCTGGAGAAAGAAGTGAGAGTTCTACATTCATACTGAGAGGCAGAAGGAAGAGAAAGTGAACCACTAGGCCTGGCTTGAGCTCATGAGACCTCAAAGTATACACCAAGTGATTCAGTTCCTCCAACAAGGCCACACCTACTTCAACAAGTCAATACTTTGTGAAGCACAGTTACGCTGCATTCCCTGTGTCCTGATTAATGTGACTCTACCTTTAAGAACCCAGTGCACTAAATGTTAACACACATATAGAAAAATGAAATTAGACCTACATCTGTCACATTGCGCGCGCGCGCGCACACACACACACACACACACACACACACACACACACACACACACACACACACCAAAAACCCTGAAAATGTTTTAAAGAGCTAAATGTAAAACCTGAAACACTGGAATTGCTAGAAGTAAACATAGGCAGTACCCTTCAAAATATAAGTTTAAGAAAAGACTTTCTGAATAACACTGTATTTGTTCTAGAATTGAAGGCTTGACAAGTGAAATGCCATTCTAATGGTTATTCTTAGTTGTCAACATGACTACATCTGGAATTAGTTAAAGCCCAAATGGCTGGACACACCTGTGAGGAATTTTTTTTTCTTAATTAAATTACTTGAAATAGGAAGCCCCACTTCTAATCTGAATCTTTGATATGGGAAGATCTACCTTCAATCTGGGCCACACATTCTTCTGGCAGTCCATATGAAGGACAGGGAAAAAGGAAATCTGCTTTCTTTTTGCCTGCTTGATCTCACTCTTGCTGGCAAGTACATTCCTTCACTGGCATTAGAACCTTTGTCTTCAAGATTCCAGCATATACTGAATATCATCTGAGACATAGCCTTACAAACTGAAAAGAATTATTGGGTTCTTGGAACTTCTATTAGTAGACAGCCATTGTTGGACTATAAGCAATTTAGTAAATAAGCCTGTAGCATATATATGGGATTTATTTGATTGAAGTAAATTGAAACTTCAAAGTTGTTTGATTCTCATTTCCCTGATAGCTAAGAATGCTGAACACTTTTAATGATTTTTTTTATTAACTTGAGTATTTCTTATTTACATTTTGAATGTTATTCCCTTTCCCGGTTTCCAGGCAAACATCCCCCTAATCCCTTCCCCTCCCCTTCTTTATGGGTTTTCCCCTCCCCATCCTCCCCCCATTGCTGCCCTCCCCCAACAATCACATTCACTGGGGGTTCAGTCTTAGTAGGACCAAGGGCTTCCCCTTCCACTGGTGATCTTACTAGGATATTCATTGCTACCTATGATGTCAGAGTCCAGGGTCAGTCCATGTATAGTCTTTAGGTAGTGGCTTATGTCCCTGGAAGCTCTGGATGATATTTCTTTTTAAGAAATTTCTTTTTGAAGATCCTTCTGGGGTCCATCTGGGCCCTGGAGATTACCCTGTACCACAGCTTTCCATATCCCAATTCACCTGGAGAGAACTGGTCTCCCAGGAGTGCTGACACACCTAAGATAACAGGTGAGAAAAACACTTCTGCTCCAGTACCTGGCCTGGAGCCCACAGGACACAGGAACCTCGAGAAGCCAGAGACAAGAAACTTTTGGATTCTATCTGCACCCTAAAACTGACCCTGTGCCACAGCTCTCTATAACCCACTCATGCCTGCTGAGAGAGAGCTGGTCTCCCAGAACTGCTGACACAATTATCATCACAGACTCACAAGCTCACAGGAGGAACAAGCTACAATCAGAGATAGCAAGACAAGCTAACACCAGAGATAACCAGATGTCAAGAGGTAAGCACAAGAGCATAAGGAACAAAAACAAAGGTTACTTGGTATCATCAGAACCCAGTTCTCCCACCACAGCAAGCCATACCCACCCCAATACACCTCAAAAGCAAGATTCTGATTTAAAAATCACATCTCATAATAATAACAAAGAACATTAAGAAGAACTTAAATAACTCCCTTTAAAAAAAATACAGGAGAAAACAGGTCAACAAATAGAAGCCCTTAAAGAGGCAACACATAAATCCCTTAAAGAAATACAGGAAAACAGGTGAAGGAATTGAACAAAACAACTCAGGACCTAAAAATGGAAATAGAAAAAAAATAAAGAAATTACAAAGGGAGACAACCTTGGAGATAGAAAACCTAAAAAAGAGATCAAGAGTCATAGATACAAGCATTAACAACAGAATACAAGAGATAGAAGACAGAATCTCAGGTGTAAAAGATAACATAGAAAACATTGAAAAAGCAGTCAAAGAAAATGCAAAAATATCCTAACCCAAAGCATCCAGGACACAACGAAAAGATAAAAACTAAGGATAATAGGTATAGAAGACAGTGAAAATTCCCAACTCAAAGGGCCAGTAAATATCTTCAACAAAATTATAGAAGAAAACTTCCCTAACTAACCAAAAAAGATGCCCATAAACATATAAGAAGCCTACAGAACCCCAAAAAGATTGGACCAGAAAAGAAATTTCTCCCATCACAGCATAACTAAAACACCAAATGCACAATACAAAGAAAGAATATTAAAAGCAGTAAGGGAAGATGTCAAGTAACATAAAAAAAGCAGACCTATCAGAATTACACCAGACTTCTCAACAGAGACTCTAAAAGACAGAAGATGTGGGGCAGATGTCATACAGACCTAAAGATAACAGAAATGCCAGCCCAGGTTACTAAACCCAGCAAAACTCTCAATTAACATAGATGGAGAAACCAAGATTTTTCCATGACAAAACCAAATTTATACAATATCTTTCCACAAATCGAGCCCCACAAAGGATAATAGATGAAAAAAATCCAACACAAGGAGGGAAACTAAACCTCCCCAAAAGCAATAAATTAATCTTCTTTTAACAAACCCAAACAAGATGGCCACCCAAATGTAATTCTACCTCTAACAACAAAAGTAACAGGAAACAATAATCACTATTCCTTAATATCTCTTAACATCAATGGACTCAATTCTCCAATAAAATGACTAACAGACTGGACACTTAAAGAGGACCCAGAATTTTGCTGTATACAGGAAAGACATCTCAGTGACAAAGACAGAAACTACCTCAGAGAAAAAGGCTGGAAAATTTTTTTCCTAGCAAATGGTCCCAAGAAAAAAGCTGGAGTAGCCATTATAACAGCCAATAAAATAGACTTTTACCAAAAATTATCCAAAAGATGAGGAAGGATACTTCATACTCATCAAATGAAAAATCTACCAAGATGAACTCTCAATTCATGCCCCAAAGGCAAGGGCACAAACGTTCATAAAAGAAATTTTATTAAACCTCAAAGCACCCATTGCACCTCACACAATAATAGTGGGAGATTTCAACTCCCGACTCTCACTTATGGGCATATGAGGGAAAGAGAAACTAAACAGAGACACAGTGAAAATAACAGAAGCTATGAACCAAATGGATTTAACAGATGTCTATAGGACATTTCATCTTTAAAAATATAAATAAAAGAAACATAACTTCTTCTGAGCACCTCGTGGTACCTTCTCTAAAACTGATCATATTCCTGCACCCAAATCCCGTGGGGAAGAGAGCTGACCACCAAGAAGTGTAGACGTCCTGAGACCGCAGGACAGACTGCCACCTCTGCACACCTCTGCACACATCTCTGGTCCAAGAGGAAACTGCACAGTGCCTCTGGACACAGGGATATAGAAACAGACAGCCACCAGTACCTGTGGTTCTGGTCTGTGACCAGGACTAAACTGAACCAGCCAAACAGCTCCCTACACACAAATCCTATGAGGGAGAGAGCTGGACCCTAAGAAGTGTGGATACTACAGAGAAGTCACAGGAGAATATCCTCTGCCAACAGTCCAGACCAAAGAGGAAATCGAATAGTGCCAACTCTGCCCACTGGGTGCAAGGACCTAGGAGCAATCAGGGACAGGACCCTTTGATTCCTGTCAGCACCTAGAGCTGGAAGACAGTCTGTAGAATTGCCAAAACACCTGAAATCAGAACACCTGTTCTCAGGAAAGGCTAAAAGAAAACAGGAAAGCAGTTCTATAGGAGTACTGACACAAGGCCTAGAGCAGGGTCAAGTCACTCTCAGAAACAGCAAGACAAGCAAACACCAGAGACAACCCAATGGCTAGAGGCAAGCGCAGGAACCTAAGCAAAAGAAACCAAGACACTTGGCATCATCAGAGCCCAGTTCTCCCACCAAAGAAAATGCTGGATATCCAAACACACCAGAAAAGCAAGATTTAGATTTAAAATAACATTTTTTGATAATGATGGAGGACTTTAAGAAAGACATAAAGAACTCCTTTAAAGAAATGCAGGAAAACACAAGTAAACAAGTAGAAGCCCTTACAGAGGAAACACAAAAATCCCAGAAAGAATTACAGGAAAACACAACCAAACAGGTGAAGGAATTGAAAGTGGAAATAGAAACAATAAAAAAAGCACAAAGGGGATCGCTTCTCGGCCTTTTGGCTAAGATCAAGTGTAAAAAGCACAAAGGGAGACAACCCTGGATATAGAAAATCTAAGGGAGAGAGACCTCACCGCCTGATCAGGTGGGCACTCCTGAGGCTGCAGAGCGGAGGAGACCACCAACACTGCCCACCCCTGCCCACATCCCTGGCCCAAGAGGCAACTGTATAAGGCCTCTGGGTGCCCGTAGGGGAGGGCCCGGGAGCGGCAGGACCCCTGCGCCTGAGACACTGCCGGAACCTGAAGGAAACAGACCGGATAAACAGTTCTCTGCACCCAAATCCCGTGGGAGGGAGAGCTGAACCTTCAGAGAGGCGAACACGCCTGGGAAACCAGAAGAGTCTGCACTCTGTGCACATCCAGGCGCCAGAGGAAAACACCAAACGCCATCTGGAACCCTGGTGCACGGAGGCTCCTGGAAAGAGCGGCGCAGATCTTCCCGGTTGCTGCCACAGCGGAGAGGACTTAGGCAGTACCCCACGAGCAAACTTGAGCCTTGGAACTGCAGGTAGGACCAACTTTTCCCCTGCAAGAAACCTGCCTGGTGAACTCAGGACACACAGAGGCAAAATTCCTCTAAGGCCGGGCACTTCCTGTGTTTACCGGAAGTCCCACACTGGCGGATCCCGGACCGCAGCAGCTCTCTGCTCCCAAACCCCGTGGGAGAGAGACCTCACCGCCTGATCAGGTGGGCACTCCTGAGGCTGCAGAGCGGAGGAGACCACCAACACTGCCCACCCCTGCCCACATCCCTGGCCCAAGAGGCAACTGTATAAGGCCTCTGGGTGCCCGTAGGGGAGGGCCCGGGAGCGGCAGGACCCCTGCGCCTGAGACACTGCCGGAACCTGAAGGAAACAGACCGGATAAACAGTTCTCTGCACCCAAATCCCGTGGGAGGGAGAGCTGAACCTTCAGACAGGCGGACACGCCTGGGAAACCAGAAGAGACTGCACTCTGCGCACATCCAGACGCCAGAGGAAAACACCAAACGCCATCTGGAACCCTGGTGCACGGAGGCTCCTGGAAAGAGCGGCGCAGATCTTCCTGGTTGCTGCCACAGCGGAGAAGACTTAGGCAGTACCCCACGAGCAAACTTGAGCCTTGGAACCGCAGGTAGGACCAATTTTTCCCCTGCAAGAAACCTGCCTGGTGAACTCAAGACACAGGCCCACAGGAACAGCTGAAGACCTGTAGACAGGAAAAACTACACGCCCGAAAGCAGAACACTCTGTCCCCATAACTGGCTGAAAGAAAACAGGAAAACAGGTCTACAGCACTCCTGACACACAGGTTATAGGACAGTCTAGCCACTGTCAGAAATAGCAGAACAAAGTAACACTAGAGATAATCTGATGGCGAGAGGCAAGCACAGGAACCCAAGCAACAGAAACCAAGACTACATGGCATCATCGGAGCCCAATTCTCCCACCAAAGCAAACACGGAATATCCAAACACACCAGAAAAGCAAGACCTAGTTTCAAAATCATATTTGATCATGATGCTGGAGGACTTCAAGAAAGACATAAAGAACTCCCTTAGAGAACAAGTAGAAGCCTACAGAGAGGAATCGCAAAAATCCCTGAAAGAATTCCAGGAAAACACAATCAAACAGTTGA
This sequence comes from Rattus norvegicus, assembly GCF_021556685.1. Classification (NCBI taxonomy): domain Eukaryota; kingdom Metazoa; phylum Chordata; class Mammalia; order Rodentia; family Muridae; genus Rattus; species Rattus norvegicus. The sequence goes on along the minus strand of NC_141548.1, from coordinate 14,133,195 downwards.
AGGAATTAAAAATGGAAATAGAAGCAATCAAGAAAGAACACATGGAAACAACCCTGGACATAGAAAATCAAAAGAAAAGACAAGGAGCTGTAGATACAAGCTTCACCAACAGAATTCAAGAGATGGAAGAGAGAATCTCGGGAGCAGAAGATTCCATAGAAATCATTGACTCAACTGTCAAAGATAATGTAAAGCGGAAAAAGCTACTGGTCCAAAACATACAGGAAATCCAGGACTCAATGAGAAGATCAAACCTAAGGATAATAGGTATAGAAGAGAGTGAAGACTACCAGCTCAAAGGACCAGTAAATATCTTCAACAAAATCATAGAAGAAAACTTCCCTAACCTAAAAAAAGAGATACCCATAGGCATACAAGAAGCCTACAGAACGCCAAATAGATTGGACCAGAAAAGAAATACCTCCCGTCACATAATTGTCAAAACACCAAACGCACAAAATAAAGAAAGAATATTAAAAGCAGTAAGGGAAAAAGGTCAAGTAACATATAAAGGCAGACCTATCAGAATCACACCAGACTTTTCGCCAGAAACTATGAAGGCCAGAAGATCCTGGACAGATGTCATACAGACCCTAAGAGAACACAAATGCCAGCCCAGGTTACTGTATCCTGCAAAACTCTCAATTAACATAGATGGAGAAACCAAGATATTCCATGACAAAACCAAATTTACACAATATCTTTCTACAAGTCCAGCACTACAAAGGATAATAAAGGGTAAAGCCCAACATAAGGAGGTAAGCTATACCCTAGAAGCAAGAAACTAATCATCTTGGCAACAAAACAAAGAGAATGAAAGCACACAAACATAACCTCACTTCCAAATATGAATATAACGGGAAGCAATAATCACTATTCCTTAATATCTCTCAACATCAATGGCCTCAACTCCCCAATAAAAAGACATAGATTAACAAACTGGATACGCAACGAGGACCCTGCATTCTGCTGCCTACAGGAAACACACCTCAGAGACAAAGACAGACATTACCTCAGAGTGAAAGGCTGGAAAACAATTTTCCAAGCAAATGGTCAGAAGAAGCAAGCTGGAGTAGCCATTCTAATATCAAATAAAATCAATTTCCAACTAAAAGTCATCAAAAAAGATAAGGAAGGACACTTCATATTCATCAAAGGAAAAATCCACCAAGATGAAGTCTCAATCCTAAATATCTATGCCCCAAATACAAGGGCACCTACATATGTAAAAGAAACCTTACTAAAGCTCAAAACACACATTGCACCTCACACAATAATAGTGGGAGATTTCAACACCCCACTCTCATCAATGGACAGATCATGGAAACAGAAATTAAACAGAGATGTAGACAGACTAAGAGAAGTCATGAGCCAAATGGACTTAACGGATATTTATAGAACATTCTATCCTAAAGCAAAAGGATATACCTTCTTCTCAGCTCCTCATGGTACTTTCTCCAAAATTGATCATATAATTGGTCAAAAAACGGGCCTCAACAGGTACAGAAATATAGAAATAATCCCATGCGTGCTATCGGACCACCACGGCCTAAAACTGGTCTTCAATAACAATAAGGGAAGAATGCCCACATATACGTGGAAATTGAACAATGCTCTACTCAATGATAACCTGGTCAAGGAAGAAATAAAGAAAGAAATTAAAAACTTTTTAGAATTTAATGAAAATGAAGGTACAACATACCCAAACTTATGGGACACAATGAAAGCTGTGCTAAGAGGAAAACTCATAGCGCTGAGTGCCTGCAGAAAGAAACAGGAAAGAGCATATGTCAGCAGCTTGACAGCACACCTAAAAGCTCTAGAACAAAAAGAAGCAAATACACCCAGGAGGAGTAGAAGGCAGGAAATAATCAAACTCAGAGCTGAAATCAACCAAGTAGAAACAAAAAGGACCATAGAAAGAATCAACAGAACCAAAAGTTGGTTCTTTGAGAAAATCAACAAGATAGATAAACCCTTAGCCAGACTAACGAGAGGACACAGAGAGAGCGTCCAAATTAACAAAATCAGAAATGAAAAGGGAGACATAACTACAGATTCAGAGGAAATTCAAAAAATCATCAGATCTTACTATAAAAACCTATATTCAACAAAACTTGAAAATCTTCAGGAAATGGACAATTTCCTAGACAGATACCAGGTATCGAAGTTAAATCAGGAACAGATAAACCAGTTAAACAACCCCATAACTCCTAAGGAAATAGAAGCAGTCATTAAAGGTCTCCCAACCAAAAAGAGCCCAGGTCCAGACGGGTTTAGTGCAGAATTCTATCAAACCTTCATAGAAGACCTTATACCAATATTATCCAAACTATTCCACAAAATTGAAACAGATGGAGCCCTACCGAATTCCTTCTATGAAGCCACAATTACTCTTATACCTAAACCACACAAAGACCCAACAAAGAAAGAGAACTTCAGACCAATTTCCCTTATGAATATCGACGCAAAAATACTCAATAAAATTCTGGCAAACCGAATTCAAGAGCACATCAAAACAATCATCCACCATGATCAAGTAGGCTTCATCCCAGGCATGCAGGGATGGTTTAATATAAGGAAAACCATCAACGTGATCCATCATATAAACAAACTGAAAGAACAGAACCACATGATCATTTCATTAGATGCTGAGAAAGCATTTGACAAAATTCAACACCCCTTCATGATAAAAGTCCTGGAAAGAATAGGTATTCAAGGCCCATACCTAAACATAGTAAAAGCCATATACAGCAAACCAGTTGCTAACATTAAACTAAATGGAGAGAAACTTGAAGCAATCCCACTAAAATCAGGGACTAGACAAGGCTGCCCACTCTCTCCCTACTTATTCAATATAGTTCTTGAAGTTCTAGCCAGAGCAATCAGACAACAAAAGGAGATCAAGGGGATACAGATCGGAAAAGAAGAGGTCAAAATATCACTATTTGCAGACGACATGATAGTATATTTAAGTGATCCCAAAAGTTCCACTAGAGAACTACTAAAGCTGATAAACAACTTCAGCAAAGTGGCTGGGTATAAAATTAACTCAAATAAATCAGTTGCCTTCCTCTATACAAAAGAGAAACAAGCCGAGAAAGAAATTAGGGAAACGACACCCTTCATAATAGACCCAAATAATATAAAGTACCTCGGTGTGACTTTAACCAAGCAAGTAAAAGATCTGTACAATAAGAACTTCAAGACACTGAGGAAAGAAATTGAAGAAGACCTCAGAAGATGGAAAGATCTCCCATGCTCATGGATTGGCAGGATTAATATAGTAAAAATGGCCATTTTACCAAAAGCAATCTACAGATTCAATGCAATCCCCATCAAAATACCAATCCAATTCTTCAAAGAGTTAGACAGAACAATTTGCAAATTCATCTGGAATAACAAAAAACCCAGGATAGCTAAAGCTATCCTCAACAATAAGAGGACTTCAGGGGGAATCACTATCCCTGAACTCAAGCAGTATTACAGAGCAATAGTGATAAAAACTGCATGGTATTGGTACAGAGACAGACAGATAGACCAATGGAATAGAATTGAAGACCCAGAAATGAACCCACACACCTATGGTCACTTGATTTTTGACAAAGGAGCCAAAACCATCCAATGGAAAAAAGATAGCATTTTCAGCAAATGGTGCTGGTTCAACTGGAGGGCAACATGTAGAAGAATGCAGATCGATCCATGCTTATCACCCTGTACAAAGCTTAAGTCCAAGTGGATCAAGGACCTCCACATCAAACCAGACACACTCAAACTAATAGAAGAAAAACTAGGGAAGCATCTGGAACACATGGGCACTGGAAAAAATTTCCTGAACAAAACACCAATGGCTTATGCTCTAAGATCAAGAATCGACAAATGGGATCTCATAAAACTGCAAAGCTTCTGTAAGGCAAAGGACACTGTGGTTAGGACAAAACGGCAACCAACAGATTGGGAAAAGATCTTTACCAATCCTATAACAGATAGAGGCCTTATATCCAAAATATACAAAGAACTCAAGAAGTTAGACCGCAGGGAAACAAATAACCCTATTAAAAAATGGGGTTCAGAGCTAAACAAAGAATTCACAGCTGAGGAATGCCGAATGGCTGAGAAACACCTAAAGAAATGTTCAACATCTTTAGTCATAAGGGAAATGCAAATCAAAACAACCCTGAGATTTCACCTCACACCAGTGAGAATGGCTAAGATCAAAAACTCAGGTGACAGCAGATGCTGGCGAGGATGTGGAGAAAGAGGAACACTCCTCCATTGTTGGTGGGATTGCAGACTGGTAAAACCATTCTGGAAATCAGTCTGGAGGTTCCTCAGAAAATTGGACATTGAACTGCCTGAGGATCCAGCCATACCTCTCTTGGGCATATACCCCAAAGATGCCTCAACATATAAAAGAGACACGTGCTCCACTATGTTCATCGCAGCCTTATTTATAATAGCCAGAAACTGGAAAGAACCCAGATGCCCTTCAACAGAGGAATGGATACAGAAAATGTGGTACATCTACACAATGGAATATTACTCAGCTATCAAAAACAACGAGTTTATGAAATTCGTAGGCAAATGGTTGGAACTGGAAAATATCATCCTGAGTGAGCTAACCCAATCACAGAAAGACATACATGGTATGCACTCATTGATAAGTGGCTATTAGCCCAAATGCTTGAATTACCCTAGATCCCTAGAACAAACGAAACTCAAGACGGATGATCAAAATGTGAATGCTTCACTCCTTCTTTAAATGAGGAAAAAGAATACCCTTGGCAGGGAAGGGAGAGGCAAAGATTAAAACAGAGACTGAAGGAACACCCATTCAGAGCCTGCCCCACAGGTGGCCCATACATATACAGCCACCCAATTAGACAAGATGGATGAAGCAAAGAAGTGCAGACCGACAGGAGCCGGATGTAGATCGCTCCTGAGAGACACAGCCAGAATACAGCAAATACAGAGGCGAATGCCAGCAGCAAACCACTGAACTGAGAATAGGTCCCCCGTTGAAGGAATCAGAGAAAGAACTGGAAGAGCTTGAAGGTGCTCGAGACCCCAAAAGTACAACAATGTCAAGCAACCAGAGCTTCCAGGGACTAAGCCACTACCTAAAGACTATACATGGACTGACCCTGGACTCTGTCCCCATAGGTAGCAATGAATATCCTAGTAAGAGCACCAGTGGAAGGGGAAGCCCTGGGTCCTGCTAAGACTGAACCCCCAGTGAACTAGACTATGCGGGGAGGGTGGCAATGGGGGGAGGTTTGGGAGGGGAACACCCATAAGGAAGGGGAGGGGGGAGGGTGATGTTTGTCCGGAAACCGGGAAAGGGAATAACACTTGAAATGTATATAAGAAATACTCAAGTTAATAAAAAAAAAAAAAAAAAAGAGCATACATAAAAAAAAAAAAAAAAAAGAAAAGAAAATCTAAGGAAGAGAAAAGGAGCTGTAGATACGAGTATCACCAACAGAATACAACAGATAGAAGAGAGAATCTCAGGGGCAGAAGATACCATAGAAAACATTGACACAACTGTCAAAGATAATGTAAAATGCAAAAAGCCCCTAGCCCAAAACATACAGGAAATCCAGGACGCAATGAGAAAATCAAACCTAAGGATAATAGGTATAGAAGAAAGTGAAGACTCCCAACTTAAAGGGCCAGTAAATTTATTCAACAAAATTATAAAAGAAAACTACCCTAACCTAAAGAAAGAGCTGCCCATAAACATACAAGAAGCCTACAAAACTCTAAATAGATTGGACCAGAAGAGAAATTCCTCCTGTCACATAATAGTTAAAACACCAAATGCACAAAAACAAAGAAAGAATATTAGAAGGAGTAACGGAAAAAGGTCAACTGACATATAAAGGCAGACCTATAAGAATTACACCAGACTTCTCACCAGAGACTATGAAAGCCAGAAGATCCTGGACAGATGTCATACAGACCCTAAGAGAACACAAATGCCAGCCCAAGGTACTGTACTCAGCAGAACTCTCAATTAGCATAGATGGGGAAACCAAGATATTCCATGACAAAATCAAATGTACACAATATCTTTCTACAAATCCAGCCCTACAAAGGATAATAGATGGAAAACTCCAACACAAGGGGAGAAACTACACCATACAGAAATCAAGAATATAATTTCCTTACAATGAAACCAAAAGAGAGACAAACAAACATAATTCCACCTCTAACAATGAAAACAACAGGAAACAACGATCACTATTCCTTAATATCTCTCAACATCAATGGACTCAATTCCCCCTATAAAAAGACATAGACAGACTGGTTACATAAAGACGACCCAGCATTATGCTGCATGCAGGAAACACACCTCAGAGACAAAGACAGACACTACCTCAGAATAAATGGCTGGAAAACAACTTTCCAAGCAACTGGCCCAAAGAAACAAGCTATAGTTGTCATTCTAATATCAAATAAAATTGCTTTTCAACCAAAAGTCATTTAAAAAGAAAAGGAAGGACATATTCATCAAGGAAAAATCCACCAAAATCAACTTTCAATCCTAAATATCTATGCTACAAATGCAAGAGTACCTGCATTAATAAAAGAAACCTTACTAAAGCTGAAAGCACACATTGCAACTCACAAAATAATAGTAGGAGATTTCAACACCCCACTCTCATCAATGGACAGATAATGGAAACAAATTAAACAGAGACATAGAAAAACTAACAGAAGTTAAAAACCAAATGGATTTAACAGATATTTATAGAACATTCCATCCTAAATCAAAAGGATATACCTTCTTCTCAGCACCTCATGGTACCCTCTCCAAAATTGACCATATAATCGGTCACAAAACAGGCCTCAACAGATACAGAAAGATAGAAATAATACGATGTGTCCTATCAGACCACCAGTGGCTAAAACTGGTCTTCAATAACAATAAGGAAAGAACACCCACATATACATGGAAGTTGAACAATGCTCTACTCAATGATAACCTGGTCAAGGAAGAAATAAAGAAAGAAATTAAAGTCTTCTTAGAATTTAATGAAAATGAAGATACAACATTCCCAAACTTATCGGACACAATGAAAGCAGTACTAAGAGGAAAACTCATATATCTGAGAGCCTGCAAAAAGAAACAGGAGAGAGCATTTGACAGCAGCTTGACAGCACACCTAAAAGCTCTAGAACAAAAAGAAATAAATAAACCCAAGAGGAGTAGAAAGCAGGAAATAATCAAACTCAAGGCTGAAATCAACCAAGTAGAAACAAAAAGGACCATACAATGAATCAGCTAAATCAGGATCTGGTTCTTTGAGAAAATCAACAAGATAAATAAACCCTTAGCCAGACTAACCAGAGGTCATAGTGGGTGTATCCAAATTAACAAAATCAGAAACAAAAAGGGAGACATAACTACAGAATCTGAAAAAATTTAAAAAATTATCAGATCCTACTACAAAAGCCTATATTCAACAAAACTGGAAAATCTGGGGAAAGTCGACAATTTTCTAGACAGATACCAGGTACCAAAGTTAAATCATGAACAAATAAACCACCTAAACAACCCCATAACTCCTAAAGAAATAGAAACAGTTATTAAAAGTCTGCCAACCAAAAAGAACCCAGGTTCAGATGGGTTCAGTGAAGAATTCTATCAGACCTTCATAGAAGACCTCATATCAATACTGTCCAAATTATTCCACAAGATAGAAACAGACAGAGCACTACCAAATTCCTTCTATGAAGCCACAATTACTCTTATACCTAAACCACACAAAGACCTAACAAACAAAGAGGACTTCAGACCAATTTCCCTTATGAATATTGATGTAAAAATACTCAATAAAATTCTTGCAAACCAAATCCAAGAACACATCAAAATGATCATCCATCACGATCAAGTAGGCTTCATCCCAGGGATGCAGAGATGGTTTAATATATGAAAATCCATCAATGTAATCCATGATATAAACAAACTCAAAGATGAGAACTATATGATCATTTCATGAGATGCTGAGGAAGCATTTGACAAAGTTCAACACCCCTTCATGATAAAAGTCCTGGAAAGAAGAGGAATTCAAGGCCCAGATCTAAACATAGTAAAAGCAATATGCAGCAAACCAGTAGCTAACATCAAACTAAATGGAGAGAAACGTGAATCAATCCCACTAAAATCAGGGACTAGACAAGGCTGCCCACTCTCTCCTTACTTATTCAGTATAGTACTTGAAGTCCTAGCCAGAGCAATCAGATGGTGAAAGGAGATCAAAAGGATACAAATTGGAAGGGGAAAAAATCAAAATATCACTACTTGCAGAGGATATGATAGTATACTTAAGTGACCCCAAAAGTTTCACCAGAGAACTACTTAACCTGATAAACAACTTCAGCAAAGTGTCAGGGTATAAAATTAACTCAAACAAATCAGTAGCCTTCCTCTACTCAAAGGATAAACAAGGTGAGAAAGAAATTAGGGAAATGACACCCTTCACAATAGTCCCAAATAATATAAATTATTGGTGTGACTCTAACCAAGCAACTGAAAGATCTGTATGATAAGAACTTCAAGTCTCTGAAGAAAGAAATTGAAGAAGACCTCAGAAAATGGAAAGACCTCCCATGCTCAGGGATTGACAGGATTGATATTGTGAAAGTGGCCATCTGGCCTATAGCAATCTATAGATTCCATGCAATCCCCTCAAAATTCCAACTCAATTCTTCATAGAGTGAGAAAGACCCATTTGCAAATTCATTTGGAATAACAGAAAACCCAGGATACCAAAAACTATCCTCAACAATAAAAGAACTTCTGGAGGAATCACCATCGCTGACCTCAAGCTGTACTACAGACAATAGTGGTACAAACTGCTTGGTATTGGTACAGAGACAGGCAGGGAGATCAATGGAACAGATTTGAAGACCCAGAAATGAACTCACACACCTATGGGCACTTGATATTTGACAAAGAAGATAAAACCATCCAGTGGAAAAACAGTGCTTTCAACTAATGGTGCTGGTTGAACTGGAGGTCAGCATGTAGAAGAATGCAAATTGATCTATTCTTATTCCCCTGTACAAAGCTCAAGTCCAAGCGGATCAAGGAGCTTCACATAAAACCAGATAAATTCAAAAACTAGAAGAGAAAGTGGGGAAGAGCCTGGAACACATGAGCCCTGGGAAATTTTCCTGAACAGACCACCAATGGCTTATGCTCTAAGATCAACAATTGATAAATGGGACCTCATAAAATTGTAACCTTCTGTAAAGCAAAGGACACTGTCAATAGGAAAAATGGCAACCAACAGATTGGGAAAAAAATCTTCACCAATGCTACATCTGATAGAAGACTAATACCCAATATATACAAAGAACTCAAGAAGTTAGACTCTAGTGAGCAAATAACCCTATTAAAAATGGGGTACAGAGCTAAACAAAGAATTCTGAGATGAGAAATATCAAATGGCTGAGAAGTACCTAAAGAAATGTCTTAGGAAACTAAGAAACATCTTTAGTCATCAGGAAAATGCAAATCAAAACAACCCTGAGATCCCACCTCACACCAGTCAGAATGGCTAAGATCAAAAACTCAGGTGACAACAGATGCTGGCAAGGATGTGGAGAAAGAGGAACATTTCTCCATTGTTGGTGAGATTGCAAGCTGGTACAACCATTCTGGAAATCAGTCTGGAGGTTCCTCAGAAAATTGGACATAGTACTACATGAGAACCCAGCTATACCATTCCCAGGCATATACCCAAAAGATGCTTCAACATATAACAAGGACACATGCTCCACTATGTTCATAGCAGCCTTATTTATAATAGCCAGAAGATGGAAAGAACTCAAATGCCCTTTAACAGAGGAATGGATACAGAAAATGTGGTACATCTACACAATGGAATACTAGTCAGTTCTCACAAACAATGACTTAATGGAATTCATGGGCAAATGGATGGAACTAGAAAATACCATCCTGAGTGAGGGAAACCAATCACAAAAAAACATACACGGTATGCACTCGCGGATAAGTGGATATTAGCCCAAAGCTTGGATTACACAAGACACAATCCACAGATCACATGAAGTTCAAGAAGGATGACCAAAGTGTGGATGCGTCAGTCCTTCTTAGAAGGGGGAACAAAAATATTTATAGGAGGAAATATGGAGACAAAATTTAAAGCAGAGACTGAAGGAAAGGCCATTCAGAGCCTGCCCCTCCTGGGGATAAAGCCCTTATACATACAGCCACCAAACCCAGACAACATTGCTGATGCCAACGAGTGTATGCTGACAGGAGCCTGATATAGCCGTCTCCTGAGAGGCTTTGCCAGAGCATGACAAATACAGAAGTGGATGCTTGCAGCCATACACTCAACTGAGAACAGGACCCACATTGGAGGAGAGAAAGGATTGAAGGAGCTGAAGAGGTTTGCAACCCCATAAGAACAACAATACCAACCAACAAGAGCTCCGAGGGACTAAACCACCATCCAAAGACTACACATGGACAGACCCATGGTTCCAGCTGCATATGTAACAGAAGATGGCCTTGTTGGGCACCAGTGGAAGGAGAAGCCCCTGGTCCTGCCAAGGCTGGACCCCCAGTTAAGGAGAATGTCAGTGCAGGGAGGACAGAAGGGTTGGGTGGATGAGTGGGAGAACACCCTTGTAGAAGAAGGGGGAAGGGAGTGGGATAGGGGGCTTTTGAATGGGGAAACCAGGAAAGGGAATTACTTTTGAAATGTAAATAAATAAAAACCATTCAATAAAAAAAAGAAAAGAAAAAGAAAAAGAAAAAACTTCAGTCCAGTCATGAGCCTTCTAAGCATAAAGTGCCCAACCATTGAGATAGTCAAGGTATATCAAAATTAGCAGGCATGTGTGTCTTTCATTCATGAATCCAGAGCTCTTGGGCAGGGGCAGTGCATGTGCCACCTGCCAGGAGCTCAAGCAGTTTAACTATTCACCACTACAAGACCAGAAACCATAAAAGAAATAAAGCTCCCTTCTTGTTGATTGGCCTTTATTCTGCCAGAAAGTATTGTGTGGGTTGCTTGAGAATTGTTACAGCCTGATTGACTATGGAGCCTGAAGTCACAAGTATTATGTGACTGCTGGTATACCAGTAGCATAACTTTCACTTGGATTTAAGGCTCATTCCACAAGAAGAATTACTATGCTATACTATACTATACTATACTATACTATACTATACTATACTATACTATACTATACTATACTATACTAACTAGTACTATAATCTAGGACAAAAACCTATGGCTGGGGTTGTCACATGCCTCAGTAGGAAAGTCACTGCCATCAGTTTTCCCTCCTGGACATTCCCTCCTGCCAAAGGTATTTAATCCCTGTTTCACCCTGATACTGATGTACACATTCACATCCGCCATCAAATAAAGCAACTTGGAAAAGCAAGGATCATCTCCTTCATCAAGGATCTCAGTAGAGGGGGAAAAGGGCTTGGTTGTAAAGAGCAGTGCTTATATCTCCAATAGAAGGCCTTCTCTATTCTAGTACTTTATACTCTCGGCACTCACTCGGATCCAAACTGGATCCCCGTCCTGGCTCAGCTATCCCGTTTCTGCCTGGTGCACAGAGAAAGCAAGGACCTCAAAACCCTGTTGCCAACACCCTGCAGTCCCCAGCAGTGTCAAGGTACACAAGAGGCTGGAAAGCAGAGCACCCATTCCAGACCCCACTGTTTCTCATCCTGGAAAACATGGGCTAGGACCCCATTAATGAGGCAGACACACAACACGCAAAGTAATGGTTGCTATGGCATAGTGTCTGTCTTAGTTAGGGTTACTATTGCTGTGATGAAATGCATGGCCAAAGCAAATTGGGGAGGAAAGGGTTATTTCACTCAAAGTTCCATTTAATAGTTCATCATCAAAAAGCAGTGAGAGCAGGAACCCAAGTAGGCTGGAAATTGGAGGCAGGAACTGATGCAGAGGCCATGGAGGGGTGCTGCTTACTGCGTTGTTCCCTGTGGCTTGCTCAGCCTGCTTTCTTATAGAATCCAAGGCCAGCAGCCCAGGGATGGCACCCTGGGCTGGGCCCTCTGCATCAATCACTAACTAAGAAAATGCTCTATAACCAGATCTTATGAGGCATTTTTCTCAACTGAGGTTCCCTCCTTTCAGATAACTCTAGCTTGTATCAGCTTAACTTAAAACTATGCAGCACAGTGGCCCAATACCTAGCCATACATGGACATCTACATAGTCCCCTCCAAGGTTCAAAAAAAAATCACAATACAGTGGAAAGCAGCCACTAGTGGGTGGCTTATATAAGCCAATAGAAATACATGCTTATCTGCATGTATTGCTTGATCTTAAGCCAGTCAAAACTCCAGCATGAATTGGGTGAAGGAGCAAGTGCCCATATTGGAGGAGCTATTGAAGAGTCATGGGTGCTAAGGGAGAAATAGTCATTCTTCTTTGAGGATGTAGCCACTGGTGTGTTGCTTGTGGCACTGTGAGAGGCCAGGATAGCCCATTGGAGAAGGTGTAGCCTCACTAGCAAGTGAAGTCCCAGACTGAAGGGGCCATGGGGGCCAAGTTGAGGCTTGGCACCATGAAGGGAGCCCAGGAAAGGCTATTAGTGAAAGCGCAGCCTGGATGCAGAAGACTCCAGCATTTTGTAGACATCAGTACAATGGGCAGAGCAAGAGTTAAGAACTGCAGCAACAGTGGAGTGGAACCAACCATAGACTAGAAGGCCATCTATGTGTGATGAAGAGGACAGAACCAGAGAGGTGACCCAAGCCCTTTGTAGGAGCTCAGAAGACAGTAAGTATGTCCCAGACATTGGACATTGAGTTATTTGCACAACTGGGAGTTTGGTTTTGATTTGATTTGATTGTGACTGTACCCTGCTTCTTTCTTGAAGGATTTAATAAGTATTTAGTTTACCTTTGATTTTACAGGAACCCATGATTGATAGACTTTGAACTTTTAAAAAGACTTTAGAATTTTGCAAAGCCCTGAGTTTTAAAAGATACTGCATATTTTAAAGAGACTGAATTATTAACTGTTTGAATATTTAAAGACGATGGGACATTTAAAATCTGAAGTGTTTATATAGCAGTGTTAATATTTATGTATCATCTTGGAGATGAACAAGAAAGGAAAGATTGGGGTTGGGGATTTAGCTCAGTGGTAGAGCACTTGCCTAGGAAGCGCAAGGCCCTGGGTTCGGTCCCCAGCTCCGAAAAAAAGAGCCAAAAAAAAAAAAAAAAAGAAAGGAAAGATTATCGCTCAACAGTGATATGTTTGTTTGTCCAAGTTGACAAGGGGTTAATTGCTCTGGCTAGTTTTATGACAATTTGACACGAGCTAGAAGGAGCCTCAGTTGGGAAAATGCCTCCATAAGATCTAGCTGTGGGGCATTTTCTTAATTAGTGATTGATGGGGGAGGGCCCGGCCCACTGTGTATAATATCATCCCTGGGCTGGCCATGGCTTCTAAAAGAAAAGCAGTGTGAGTAAGGCATGATGACCAAGCCAGTAAGCTGTAAGGCATGATGACCAAGCCAGTAAGCTGCACCCTCCCATGGCTTCTGCATCTGCTGCTCCCTCCAGGTTTCAGACCTGCTTGAGGTTCTGTCCTGGCTTCCTTTGAATGGCTCTCAAACGAATTCTTCCCTCTCCAACTTGTTTTAGTCACAGTGTTTCATCATAGCCATAGTAACCCTAACTAGGAAAGGGGGCTCTTTGCTGATGCATGCCTCTGAGTCAGTCTTACTCCTTGCCTATAATTCTGTAACTCTGATAAATTCACTAATCGGATTTTGATATAATGATTGCTATTGATATTCCATAATATCCTATATGGGATACTTCTATAGGTACTTCTTCACTTCTCTCCAGAAAAAGAAACTCTCAACTCTAGCCCTGGCCGTAGCCCTAACCCTAACACTGACCTTACTCCCTAACCCCACCAGACTCCATGAAAGACACTTGCCTGTGTGCTCTATGTGGGTGTGCTGCTTTGAATGAGAAATGTCCTCCTTAGGCTCGGGCGTTTGGATACTTGACCACTTGATCCTCAGTTGGTGCTTTTTGGAAAAGGTTTAAGGGTGTGGTCTTGCTAGAGGAAATGCATCACTGAGGTCAGGCTTTAAGAGTTTTAAGCCTGTGCAACTGTCTCGTTCTCTGCTTCCTGTTTCCTGCTTGCTTGAGTTCTCAGCTTCCTGCTCTTGCTGCCCTGTTTTCCCATCATGATACCTTCTTATCCTTCTGAAACCAAATAAGCTCTACCTTAAGTTCCTTTAGTTCTATTGTTTTATCCAGGAACAGAAAATTAATACCGTGAGTTAAATCCAGGATCACTGGCCACCGATGAGTGATCTTGATGCACCCTATGTCCAAGTGTTGGAAGCTCACATCTGTTATTCAGTAATTTAGTTCCAACTCATAACATTTGCATAGCCTTTGGTTAAAACAGAAGCAGAACTCTGGGCAGGAAACTGGTCACTAATCATAAAGACCTTGCATGTACTGGGAATATCTGGGGGCTTCTTCTGGCCACCACAAGCAATGGCTTCAAGCAGCAGCAGATGCACAGACTAGAATAGTGACTGGCCTCAGATGGTGACAAGTCCAGACTGCAGGAGGTAACAGATGCTCTGCCATATTTGCAGTCTTGGGAACTCCTTACCAAGTCTCCCCTGCCTCTCAGGACTTTAGAGAATGGGACAGTCATTTTCAGTCCACTTCAGTCAATTCACAGGCACCCACAGTACTGGCCTTAGAGCCTTGCTAGGGTGAGGACCAGACAAAAGCAAAGCTGTTCTCCTATGGCTGCAAGAACAAGTCTTCAAGTTTAAAATATGAAGTGTAAACAAGTAGTTTTAAATTGCTAGCTTTTGCTTTGTTTTATTTTACAAATCCATTAGCTTTCATGGAATAGTTAGGGTCATGGACTTGGCCCACGAATTTTAATGTGTTTAGGAGACAATTCTTTACAGAATGTTTTGTCAATCCAGTGATGCCTAGTGATCTAACCTTCCCTAGGTTGTTTGCTTTTATGCTCTAGCTTTGCAGAGCTGAATGGGCTCTATTTTTATTAATATGTTTCTTTTTCAGTGATATCTATAAATAGTATATGTAGTGACCAAAGGAAACTTTATAATTCAATCCTCTCAAAACCCTGTAAGTCAGATGATTTTATGATGCTCATTCAGATTTAAAGAATCGACCAGAAATAGTTATTAGATGGTAATACAGATGCCTAGAGCCATTACACTATATATATATATATATATATATATATATATATATATATATATATATATATATATCCTCTAGTGGCTTTGGGAAGATTGGGAATTAGAAATGTTTCAAATTATGTTGTGGCATTCTGCAGATCTTTTCCTAAGCACATAGTGATTATCCCACCTTGTTCAACACCTCCTGTACATCTGCGTCTCTGCACAAGATTGTACAGGTCCTAGCACTGTGGGTCATACAAAGATGATTGTATCCTGGGGTCCTGCCTTGTAGAGGCTTATTTCTTGGACTGGTGGGACAAATCTGTCTCAGTTAATTTCAGGAACTAAGGAGTATGGACTGTTGTCCTTCTTAGCCTTCTGTGTCTGCATGGAACCATTGGTATTAGCCTTCAGGCTCTTCAGGAAGTAGGAAGAATAAATAGTTTTAAATTGTCTAAACTGATCTTAAGGTGTGT
Organism: Rattus norvegicus; assembly: GCF_021556685.1. NCBI lineage: Eukaryota > Metazoa > Chordata > Mammalia > Rodentia > Muridae > Rattus > Rattus norvegicus. The sequence continues at coordinate 14,117,488 of NC_141548.1, read as the reverse complement.
GTGTGTGTGTGTGTGTGTGTGTGTGTGTGTGTGTGTGTATGTAATAAAAGTATAGGGGCTGGGGATTTAGCTCAGTGGTAGAGCGCTTACCTAGGAAGCGCAAGGCCCTGGGTTCGGTCCCCAGCTCCGAAAAAAAAGAACCCCCCCCCAAAAAAAAACCAATAAAAGTATATATGTAGTAAGAATATGGAGGAGGTAAAAGTTCACATCTACTTTTCACAAAACTCCCTGGGCATGTGATTGAATATTTAAGTAATATGCTGTCACGCCATACATGGGGGCTCACCCCTGTAACCCCGGTGTTCAGAGCATCATTGTGAGTCAGAGCCATGCCTGGGCTACAGAGTGAGTTCTAGGTCTGTCTGGTATGTAATAAGACACTGATTTAAAACAACAACCTGTTACTTTTCTTCTGATTTGATATCCTATAAAATATTGAAGGAGATGCCTAGGATACTTTCTATCTTCTTTTCTCCTCTTCTTCCTCTATGATAATTAACTAGACCTAAATTATTTTAGTTTACTATAGAAAGTGAAATTTTATGGGTCAAGAGAAAACTTGTCATCAGACTCCTTTTGCTCTGACTTTATTATATGGACACTGTGTCCATTCCTTTAGTTGCTCCATGGCTCTTAGAACCAAAAGTTAAATCCGATTATTATTTTTAAAAAGATTCCATTACTTTATAAGACAGAGAAAAATCCCTCACGCTTCTAAGGTTCATGACGAAATTGTATCCTGCAGCCCACACCCTACATTGAACTTTCAGTGTGTTAATATCATATTTTATAAAACTAAGTCAGAAGGTGCACACATAAATGGATCATAATCTGCTGTAATCCAAGTTATCCATTAATTGAGTACACTTCTTCCTTCAAATATTCCTGGTTTTTTTTATCTCACTCAAACAGTTATGGATTGGCCTTAGGAATGGAAAGTGTCTTTAGACTGGAGAGAAAAGAGTGTGTGTTACTTCCAAAGGCTGTGGGTGCTTTTGTGGCTCTGAACACAAGGTGGCAGACTTTCACCCTTTAAAAGGAGGAAAGAGACTTCGTGCTGACTGCATTGAAGAGTTATGTTAATTAAACTAATCAAAACACATGACACTTTGGCCAGTTGTGGGTCTCGGTGTTAATCAGCATTTACTGAAAATGGAAGCTTCTCAGATGAGAACTGAGAGGAGCATCAATCTATGGGCATAATGGTAAGTCATTATGAGTCAAGGTAATGTTACAACGGTTGAACAAAATGATCCTCTGTGGTCTTTAACCAGTCTAGCCACAGCTTCTTGATCCAACATGTAGATTTCATTTTTGTGGATTGGATATAAATCCAGTCAGAAAGCACTTGGTGCAGCGTGCATGGCCTATGAATTGTAGGCTCTCAGCAATTAGGATGTCCACACAAGATTTGTCTTTCAAATACATTCAGTTTTATTCACACAAACATTCCTGATAATATTATTATAGTACTGAAGATTAAACATCTTCCCAAGCAGGGAGCACTAATTTGGACAGAAATGCTGCTTCAGAGGTCCACTGAGGCATATTCTCAGGATGCTTCCGAAACTAACAAGCTCTACCCATGTCTGCCATGAAGTCCTTCAGCGGTGACACGTAGGAGCTGGCACTGATAGACATCAGAAGATCCACAAGAGTCCTGGACAGCAGCTATCTCTGACAAGCGGGACTGTGTGAGCCCAGAGACAGGCTAGAAGTTTAATGGTCACTAACGCCAGACTAATGCCTCAGTCTTTAGTCCTCTTGCTGATGGGTAAAAACACAGTGGCTAGAGGAGGCATGTCTCAGAATATAGCAGTATTATCCTGCAGACCATTCCCAAAGCCCCAGTTTTTATCATTTCAATGGGTGATAGATAGCATAACCCTATCAGGGCTCACAGCTCACAATAGTTAATTAGCACATCAAGACTACCTTAGGGTTAATTAATTAGCAAACAAGACCAGTCCTGGACTAGGCTCATAGTCAAATTACTTGGTAGCCCACCAAGTCCTTGCGTCTGAGGCCTTATCAGAGATGGCTGTTGGCAAGGTCAGGCATCACAGTATTTCAAGTCACATAGCATAGCTTTTTAAGTTATACAAAAATAGTTTCTGAGTTACACAGAATGTTTTTTTACTTATTTTTGTTCCTAAGAGTTGCTTACTCTCATGACATTCATGCTACTATTATACCGGTGGTCATCTTGCCAGGACAGTCACTACTGCAGCTCCCATTATTCAACATTGGGTAAAATTGATGATTACTTTATCCATCAGTATTGTCTTAGTTAGGGTCCATTGCTGTGAAAAGGCACCATGGCCATGGCAACTCTTCTAAAGGCAAACATTAAATTGGGGCTGGCTTACACTTTTAGGGGTTCAGTCTATTATCATCATGGCAGGAAGCCTGGCAGTATGTAGGCAGGCATAACACTGGAGGAGCCAAGAGTTCTACATCCTGATCCAAAGGCAACCAAAAAAAAGACAATCTTCCAGGCAGTTAGGAGAGGGTCTCAAAGTCCACCCCCATGGTTGCACTTTCTCCAACAAGGTCACACCTCCTAATAGTGCCACTCCCTGGGCCAAGCATATTCAAACCACCACAAGCATTGTGAATAGCACCTACCAGCGTTACATGAAAACTAGCTGGCAAGGATAAAGCTTTCAGATCAGGACCAGCTTGATTTCTCCCATGTTCTAAGACTTGAGTACGTGGTGTCCTTCTGTTAAGTTCTGCAGGGTAATTCATGGCATTATTAACTACCTATAATGTTTAGGGGGTCTATGGAGCTCAGTGCTCAACAACTCCAGAAGAGGTAGCCCATTCCTGGCACTGAGTTTTTTATTTGCTGGCCCATGGTATCTAATAGGGTGTGCATTGTTTATCAACTAAGTGTCTGGAGTCCTCTGGGGCAAACCCAACAGGCAACATGGCCGTCTAGACTAGGCTGTGAGGGATTATGTTCATTACGTTAATTGAAATGGGAAGAACTACACCAAAAATGGGCAGCAGCGTTCCTGGGCACAGGCACCCAGGGGTATAACATGAAAGATTAATCAGAGCACACGTGTGCACTACTTCCCACTTTCTGGTGAGAATGGCATACGACCAGGTCCAGCTGCTTTGAGTTTCCCACCATGATATACACCTTGTTCAAGTCTGAGTCAATACTTGCTTTCTCCCTTAAGTACATGTTACAACAGAGACAGTCGAGGTGGAGTAAAAGGCATGGCTCTCTTCTCTAGAACTAGAGGGTTTAAGAAGCAGAAATTAAAAGAAAAGCAAAACCATTAGAGAACAAGCATCCCATGCTATCTCATTTGCCAACAGAAGCTATGGACCCCGGGCAATTCTGCCACTTGAATGCACAGGTTATTGACATTGCATTTTGCTCAGAGGCTGTGCCTCTCAGAACTCAGCTCTTACTTTCCGATGCCCAGTCCCACACCCTGGCCTGTTTAAGGACAGAAGTTATTTGGAGAAACAGTTAGTTTCCTTGGAGTGATTTCTTCATGAAGCAAGGCAAGATGCAGGGGATACAGACTGCCAGGTAGGAATTTAGATGATCTATAAACTTCACTTGAAGGCATTTATGTACACTTGGATAACTAGAGTTCCCGAGGAAACAGGTAAGACTTTTTCACTTTTGTCCTTTTCATGGGACATCCTTCCAAAGGTTTTCTGTTAAGTATCAAGAAAAACTGTTCTTCTAGGTACTATTTATTTCAGAGAAGGTAAACACCATATAAAAGATCAAAGTATGGGGCAGAAAGAAGACCCTGAAATTTTATGTAGTTTCTACCACACACTGAAGTGTAAAAACAGATTTCCCCCAAACCTAATCCACAGGTGGGGCAGGGGAATAGAGTGAAGCTCACATACAATGAGTCCTGTGGCCTCACACCCAGGAAAGACTACCCAGCCTTTACTTCTTGTGAGTGTCTACCAAAAAGAGACATGTTGGATTCTGATTGTAATGTCAGCCACTGCTGAAATTCCTTCCTCCAAAAACCTTTAGAGACAAATTATTTGCATTGCTATTGTGTATAACATTTTTTTCTAGCATTGAGGATCAAACCCATGCATGCTGGGTAAAAACTCACTCTGACCTTCATTCCTACCCCCCTTTTTGTTAGTATTTGTTTCTCTATTTCTAACTGAGACAGAGCCTCACTCTGTAGCTTAGGCTGGACTCGATCTTGGGGATTCCCTTCCTCAGCCTTCAAGGAGCTGAAATTACAGGCAGAGACCACCATAAGATTTTTTTAAATATATTTTTAATTTTGGTGAAGCCCCCCCCTTTTATTGAAAATGGATTGTTTTATCACATAATATATCTTGACTACAGTTTCCCCTCCCTTTACTACACCCAATTCCTCACCACCTCACCTCCATTCTGGATCCACTCCCTTTCTGTCTCTCCTTTAAAAAGAAAGAACAAAAATCAACACAACAATGAAAGAATAACGAGATAAGATATAGTAAGATAAAACAAAAACCATCACATTAGAGTTAGACAAAAGCAAGCCAACAGAAAGAAAAGAGCCTGAGAAGGCACAAGAATCAGAGAGCCATTTAGTCATACATTCAGAAGTCCCATAAAAATAAAAGCTAACAGAGGACCTGGACCAGACCTATGCAGACCCTGTGCTTGTTGCTTGTCTCTGTGAGCTTACATGAGCTCTGCTTAGTTGATTTAGAGGACCCTGTTCTTGTGGAGTCCTCCAGCTCCTCCAGCCCTTACCCCTTTTCTTCCTGTTCTTACATGCAGGTCCCTGAGCTCTGAGAGAAGGATTTGAGAAATCCCATTTAGAGCTCTGTGTTCTCTCCCTGCATAATGTCTGGCTGGGGGTCTCTGTATTTGCTCCCATCCGCTGTCCCATCTGCTTCAGGAGGAAGATTTTCTGATGATAGCTGAATAAGGCTCTCCTCTATGACGACAACAGAGTATCATTAAAAGTCATTTTATCTCTTTTTTTTTTTAAGACAAAAAGTATTTGGTTTTACCCTAGGTCTCTAGACTATTTATTCTCCGGTTTTTGGTCACCATGCAGTTTGGAGTATAGGTTCCATTTTATGGAGCAGGCCTTAAGTCAAATGCTATACTGGTTACTCCTACAAGCTTTGTGCCACAATTGTCCTGGGATATTTTGCAGGCAGGCTGGCATTGTAGATCAAAGGCTTTGTGGCTGGATTGGTATGTTTCTTTCTTGGTAGCACACAGAGTAGCTTCCCATACCAAAGGCTCTAGAACTTATGGGAAAGGTTCTTGGTAGGCACCAGCTTGATCCCTCCATGTTCAATGAGTTGTGTGGGTGTTGTCTTTAGCAACGGGGCCTTGCTATTTATTAATTTCTTTCACTTTGAGTCAAATATGCATTGCCTTCTTTATATAACTTTTCATTCCCATTAATCACTCAAGCTGGAAGAAATAGAAGTACGTAGCTGCAATTTGTTATGTCTTCATCAAATACAAAACTTCGTAAGAAGAGGAAGTAGACTGGGGAAAGTTTGGTCAATAAGTTTAAAGTTGCAGCTACTTGGGTGTATGAAGTCCTGATGCAATATTACATGACTGGGTGAGTCTGGAAAACAGTTATGTATGATGAACCTCAAAATACAGGAAAACATATTTTGAATGTGTTACAATAAAAAGGTAATGTTTTTAAGAACTAGATCTGTTTAATTTGATTATACAATGTATATATCTCTTGAGATATATTACTGGGTACTGTATTGATGTTGATAATTTTTCTACTTTTATGTACCAGTTAAAATTCTTTATTGAAAAAAATAATGGGCAGGGTAGATGCTTGCCACTATGAGCCTTCACTTCTCTGCCCTTTCCACGGTGTCTGGGCATGAAAGTATGATGAAACAGAGGTCAGAGAGTTGAAAGTGCCTGAGGAAGTAAGCCATGGCCTGAGTCATTTTCATTTGCTATTAAAATTCTCATTTGCCCTCTGGCCTGCTCCTTTCAACTCCTCTGTAGTTGATCCCAGGGTCTGTGCCTGTGTCTCTGCTCTAACATGTACTCATGATACAGCAAAACTACATTGCAAGTACAGCAAAAGAAATTGGCAGCACGTATTCCAGCTTTTGTAAATTACTCAGCCTGCCTCACTTTCTCCTGAGTATCTCTTTCCTTTATTGCAGGCGGAATGGTGTGAGCAAACCCAACAAGTCTATCTCTGCACCCATTTCATCACTAAATTCCAGCAAACTTGGTCATGAGAATTGTCCTCTCTCTGAGGATTTGAAGGCAGCATACAGAGCTCATTTCGCCATTGACTCAAATAAGGAGTGTTTGAGGATGTGTAAAGTTTTGGCTGAAGATGTATGTAAATGTTGAGTGCCTGTTGGAGGTAGATATAACATACACAACACACACACAATCACACACACACAACCACACACACACAACCACACACACACAACCACACACACACAACCACACACACACACACACACACACACACACTACACACAACAACAACAAAAACTAGATGTGATATATAGTGTCTTCAGTGGTCATTTATGGATACCCTAATCTCAACATACTGAAATAACCAGGGTGTTGTGTGTGGCCCTCTTGTGATCTGCTACCATCACCATCCAGAAAAGGAGAGACCATCTTAGGGGTTCTATTGCTATGTTAAAACACTATGACCTAAAGTAACTTGAGGAAAAAGAGTTTATCTGGTTAATAGGTTACGATCCACCATAAGAGGAAGCCAAGGTAGGAACTCAATGCATGAACCTGGAGAAGGAACTGAAAAAGAGACATTGGAGGCTTGCTGCTTGCTGGCTTGCTCTCCATGGTTTGTTCAACCTGCTGTCTTATACAACCCAGGACCATCTGCCCAGAAGTGGAATGGCTCCCACTGAGCTGGGCCCTTCCACATCAATCATCAATCAAAAAAATGTCCTTATAGCCTTGGAAACATTTTCTCAGCTGAGGTTCTACTTCCCAGACAACTCTAGCTTGTGTCAATTTGACAAGACAAACAAACAAATAAATACTAACCAGGAAAGATCTGAATATTTTTAAACAAACAATTGAGGAGAGGAATTAGAAATTGATAAATGTCTCAAAACATTCATATTGTAATTGCAAAGAATCTGTGGCATTCTGGGAAGTTGCAAACCCAACAATATTTTAACTGACCTTTGTGAGAAGAAAACAGAACTAAGAATGACTCAGGGTACCACAGATTTTGATAGCTATATCTGGGTTGTGTATGATGATTACCTAACATTTTGTTTGTATACTTCCAATTAGCTATGGGTGCCCTTTTAATTCTAGTACAGCCTTTACCAGATGGGATACACTCTGATAATAGTCCCAAAGATGGTTTAGGGGCTGCTCCAACTAGCAGTGCCAGGGCTTCCACAACTTTTGGACAGAGTATCTACTCTGATGCAGTATCTTCTTTGAAAACACAGGCTGCAAGCTTCAGTTCTGTCCCTGGACACTGAGTCACC